>NC_043712.1:84686583-84701678 GCF_006229205.1 Suricata suricatta
GAGAGTGGTCTAGTTTCATTCTTCTACATGTTGCTGTCCAGTTCTCCCAGCACCACCTGCTAAAGAGGCAGTCTTTTTTCCATCGGATACTCTTTCCTGCTTTGTCAAAAATTAATTGCCCGTACATTTGTGGGCCCAGTTCTGGGTTCTCTATTCTATTCCATTGGTCTATGTGTCTGTTTTTGTGCCAATACCATACTGTCTTGATGATGACAGCTTTGTAGTAGAGGCTAAAGTCTGGGATTGTGATGCCTCCCATTTTGGTTTTCTTCTTCAATATAACTTTGGCTAATCGGGGTCTTTTGTGGTTCCATATGAATTTGAGGATAGTTTGTTCTAGTTTTGAGAAGAATATTTAAAAAAAATTTTTTATGTCTTTTATTTATTTTTGAGAGACATAGAGAGACAGCGTGAGCAGGGGAGGGTCAGAGAGAGAGGGAAACACAGAATCTGAGCCAGCTGTCAGCACAGAGCCCGACGTGGGGCTTGAACCTATGAACCGTGAGATCATCACCTGAGCCGAGGCCGGAAGCTTAACCAACTGAGCCACCCAGGCGCCCCTACTTTTAATTTGTTACAAATAATAGCAAATAATCGAAACCAACATACACTTAAAGGAAATATAACTAAATTCCAACAGATTAATTAGAATATATTCCAAATATTACCAATTAGCAATCAGTACAAAAAATATTTTATGAAATGTATACCGAAGTGGTTTTAAGGTTAGCCTAGAGGCTAATTAAGACATTTTTAGGGGCAACTGGCTGGCTCATTCAGTAGATCATGCAACTCTTGATCTCGGGGTTGTGAGTTCAAGCCCACATTGGGCATGGAGCCTACTTAAAAAAAATTTTTTTTTAATAATGTCATATCAAAGAAAAATCCTACTTAATGAAAGAGGTGATAGAAGCAAAAATTAAGGGAAATAATACTGAAACCAGAAAACGGACTTTTAGGTAAAGGCACTTTTATTTTAGATGGAAATGTATAATAAAGCTAATTTCTTAAACTGACAAATAATATATGAGTAGATGAAGCTAAAAAATAATTGATATTTCTTGCAGTTCCCTTTTTAGCTGTCATTCCTCAAGCATTAGTTTAGCCTTTAAGGAATGTTGGGAGACAGGATAGGTACATTAAACCTGTAGCATCCTACTACCGTAGTTCTCAGCCGATGTTTCTTTGTCCCTATGATAGAAAATTATATTTGATAAAAAATATCTGAGTCCTTTTTTAAACAATAGTTGCTGATAAGTAGATCCAAATTCTTACTCACTAATGATTTCTGTTGAAGACATGATGTTCCCATTACCATTGACAAGAAGCTCAAATTAGACTTTCTCTGCCCTTGTGCAATTGATGTTATGTAACTTTTCTTGGCTGTCACTGTTCTTGGATGTTTGATTTGGTTTAGGGAGGTATTGCATTAGATATAGTTGGCCAAATGTGATCTTTAGAAGTATGTTTGAGGAGCCAAATATCTGGTAGAAACCAACAAGACTAAAGGAGGAATGAGAAGAGGTAAGACAACAAAAGCTTGTTTTGATGCTAACAGGTATCTGGGGGAATTGTTTTACATTTTCTGCATTTCTTGTAAGAATAGGTATACTTTTCTAAAAATAGTTTTACTGAGATGTAATTCACATACTGTACATTTTACCCCTAACCATACATTTTTGTTTTAAATTGAAGAAACAAAACTTGACTCTGTGTGGATGTGAATAGTGAGAAATTGTGTTTAGATATCATTTCCAATGCATTCCTGGGATTAACCCCTCTTGGTCTTGATTTTCTGACTTTTTTGTGTATTACGGGTTCCATGTTCTATTGTTTTAGTATGTTCTTGAGGAACATTTGCTTTTTGTGATACTCACATCTAGTTTTGGCATCAGAGTAATGATTATAAAATAAAATAATTTGGGAAGTATTTCTTGCTTCTTTGTTTTTGGTAACAGTTTGTATAGAATTGGTATTATTTTTTTTTAATTTTTTTAATGTTTTATTTATTTTTGATACTGAGAGAGACAGAGCATGAGAGGGAGAGGGGCAGAGAGAGAAGGAGACACAGAACCGGAAGCAGGCTCCAGGCTCTGAGCTGGCTGTCAGCACAGAGCCCGACGCAGGGCTCGAACCCACGAACGTGAGATCTGACCTGAGCCGAAGTCGGAGGCTTAACCGACTGAGCCACCCAGGCGCCCCTGGTATTATATTTTATGTAAATGTTGGCAGACTTTACTAGTGAAGTGATTTGGCCTGGAGTTTTCTTTGTGGATAGATTTTTAATGAAAATTTGATTTTTTGAACAGGTATATGTATGCTACATTTCATGTTTTCTGTTTCTCACTAGATCAGTTTTGGTAAAATCATTGTTATAAATCATTGTAACCGCTTTTCCACTTAGTATCTGTAAGACCTATAATGGTATCTGGCTTTTATTCCTGCTAGTGATAATTTGTGTAGTTTTTTTTTTTTCTTTCAATCCTGATCATTCTATTTAGAGGTATAGAGTTTATTAATCTTTTTAAAAAACTAACTTTTGGTTTGATTGATTTTCTCTGTTTTCTCTGCTTATTACTACTTTCTTCTCCTTTCTCTGGTTTCCTTTTCTAGCTACTTAGGAAGATTATTGATTCCAGATCATCTTTCTTAATATAAGTATTTAAGATACACATTTCCCTTTAAACATCACATTAGCTGTATTTCAAAAATTTTATTTTTTTAACAGTTTTTCTTCTTCTCCCCCTTCCCGTCCCCCTCTTCCCCCTCCTCCCCCTCCTTTTACTATGTAGTAACATTTTTATTTATTTCTCCACTAGCCAAGAAATAAGGCATAAAATTGTTTTCTCCATTTTCTTTGGAAAATTAATCAATTCTTTTTTTAATGTTTATTTTTATTTTTGAGAGAGAAAGAGCAAGAGCGAGTGAGCACAGAGGAGGGGTGGAGTAAGAGGGAGACACAGAATCTGAAGCAAGCTCCAGTACAGAGCCTGATGCGGGGCTTGAACTTTTGAACTGTGAGATCAAGACCTGAGTTGAAGTTGAACGCTCAACTGACTGAGCCACCCAGGTTCCTTGATAATTAATCAATTCTTAACATTTTCTTGAAAATATTTTGTGGACTGTGCCCAGCAGTCAAGTAAAAATTTTTATAAATTTTATTTAAAAGTTTCCTTGACTACTTATGTTCTTTTTCCATTTTAGTATTGACCTACTTAATTATTTAAACTGCCGGCCCTAAGATCCTAGATCTGTGCTGACTAATAATACCCACCAACCACATGTAACTAAAATTTAAATTAATAAAATTAAATAGCTAAGCTTTGTATTTCAGTAGTAGTGGCCGAATTTCAAGTATTCTGTAACCATGTGTGTCTGGCAGTTACTCTACAGGGCAGTCACAGAGCATTTCCTTTAATTTGGGAAATTCTATTGACATGGTGATCTACATCTTATGCTTTTATTTTTTGTTGTTAAGACTTTATTTTCTGCTCTGAATTAATTTTCCTTTTATGGATTTCATCAGGTGATTTTCTTAAAAATCTTTAGATGCGTGCTTAATGTAATCACTTAAAAATTAATATATATTTAAGTCAAATAATTTCATGTGAATAATTTTTAGCTTTGCTTTATTGGTACTTATAGCTGTATTCAAATGTTATTCTTTTTTTTTCTTTTAGAGAGAGAGAGCGATTGTGCACGTGCACAAGCAGGGTAAAGGGGCAAAGAGAAAGAGAGAATCCTAAGTAGACTCCATGTTCACTGTGGAGCCTGACATGGGACTTGATCCCATGACCCGGGGTTCATGACCTGAGCTGAAATCGAGTCAGATGTTCAACCGACTGAGCCACCTAGGCACCCCCTAGGCACATTTTAAATGTACTTAAAAGTTTTGTGTCTCTTTTAAGAGATTTTTTTTCTTCTTAATTTCAGTTGACAGATTGTGTCTTCTGTGGTCATTTTCTAGCATTATTTCATTGTTAATAGGGCTGTTGCATAGTTTTTTTTTTTTAAATATGAGACTTTCCTTTACCCTGCATGGTCCATGATGTATCTTCTGTTTCAGGGTATGATACTTTAATAGATAAAATTCTAGAATAGTCCTAAATTTAAATCTAATTTCACCATTCCTGAATTGCTTTGAAAGTATTAGATGCTGAAAATTATAAAAGGTTGAACTTTGATTTATAATCCAATCTGAGACGATATATTTTTTCATTTTCAGTATTAATCGATACACATTTGTTTTGGTTTAATACATTGTTCATATCTGAAGCTACTTTCTTGTACACTCTGATTTGTTTTTGCTCAACTGTCTATGAGTTGCTAAAATGTAAGAGACAAGGAGGCAAACCATTTGAGTTATGTCTACTGCTGTGCCGTTACCACCTGAAATATTGCCTAGTCCATCATTGGTGTTGAACTTTGAGAGGTCTCACTTAATAACATCACTTTCCAGACTGTAGTTCGGAATTGAAAAAAGGGAAAGGATAGGTGAGTGAGTATAAGTAGACATCAGTAATTTTTACTGATAGGTCTGTTGGGGAACAGATTTGGTGTGGCAAGACAATGGTATTTAAAGCACTCCAGAAGTCACAGCGTGTGTACAGAGAGCCCTGGCAGGCGAGACGCAGACCTGCTCTTCCACGGGCAGCAGTGCCTTTGTGATATTAAGGCAATATTGAGGAAGCAGAATAGCTCCTTCCAGATAGCTCTTTGAGATCTGGGGGAAGAGCCTGTGGTGTGCAATTACCCATCCTGAATTCACCAAAGATATGTCATTATTTTTGGCTTTAGTGAGAAGTTATTCAGTATATTTTTGCATGAATTACTCAATAATTTAGAAACATTAAATAGAATTTATTAGTTTTTTTAGAGATTTCTTATGATTTTTAAAATCTATTTAATCCATCCCTATTTTCTTAGATAGTTTATTAATTTTGTTGATCTTTTCAAAGAACCAGCTCTTGGTTTCATTGATCTGTTCTATTGTTTTCTTACTTCTATATGATTTATTTTAACAGCAATCTTTATTATGTCTTTTTTTTTGCTGGGTTTGGTTTTGTTCTAAATTTTCTAGCTTTTATAGGTATATAGTTAGGTTGAAATTTTTCTTGCTTCTTGATGTAGACCTGTATTGCTATAAACTTGCCTCTTAGAACCACTTTTATTGCATCCCACAGACCCTAAAAAAATTAAAAAAAACTCCAAAGATTAAGAACTCAATACATGAAATAAATACTTAATGGAATAAATAGCAGGTTAAATGAAGCAGAGGAATGAATTAACAACTTGGAAGACAGAGTAATGGAAGGTAGCCAAGTTGAGCAAAGGAGAGAAAAGAAAATTCCGCAAATTCAGAATAGTCTTAAGGAACTCAGTTACTCTTTCAAGCATAATAACATTCACATTATAGGGATCTCACAAGAGGAGGAGAGAGAAAAGGGGGCAGAAAATATATTTGAAGAAATAATAGATGAAAAATTCCCTAATCTGGTGAAAGAAACAGATATCCAGATCCAGGAGGCACAGAGATCCCCGTAAAAATTCAACCCAAGGGAGCCCAAACCAAGACACACAGTAATTAAAATGGGAAAAAGTAGCAATAAAGAAAAAGAATTTTAAGCAGCAAGAGAAGACAGTTACATACAAGAGAAATCCCATGGGGGTATTAGTGGATTTTTCAGCAGAAACTTTGCAGGCCAGAAGGGAGTGACATGATATATTCCAAGTACTAACAGGGAAGAATTTACAGCCAAGAATACTCTATCCAGCAAGGCTGTCATTCACAGTAGAAGGAGAGATAAAGTTTCTCAAAGAAAAACTAAAGGAATTCATGACCACTACACCAGTCTTAGAAGAAATATTAAAGGGGACTCTTTGAGTGCAAAGGAAAGATCATAAGTGAGAATATAAATGGTAAAAAATACAAAAGCAGCAAAAATATCTATTTTTGTGAAAATCAAGGGATTTATAAAAGGATATAAAATATGATGTATATTCAGAAATACCTACAACTTTGAGGGTGGGGAGAGGAGTAAAGAGTGGGTTCAAACATAAGTGACCATCAACTTAATATAGACTGCTAAAGAAGAAGTTATATATGAACCTAACGGTAACCACAAATCAAAAACCAGTAATTAGATTGCAAACCGTAAAGAGAAAGGAATCTAAGTATATCACTAAAGAAAGCCAACAACCGTAAAAGAGAGCAAGAGAAGAAAGCAGCAGAGAAAATCTGTAGAACTGATCACAGAACAGTAACAAAATGGTAACTAATACATATTTATCAACAATCAATTTGAATGTAAATGGACTGAAAGACCCAGTCAAAACATAGGTGACAGAATGGGTAGAAAAATTAGACCCATTTACATGCTGCCTGCAAGAGATTCGTTTTCTACTGAAAGATAGCTGCAGATTGAAAATGAGGGTATGGAGAAACATTTATCATACAAATGGATGTCAAAAGAGAGCCAGAGTAGCAGTACTTATGTGAGAAAAAATAGACTTTAATAACAAGAGACAAAGGGGACAATCCAACAAGAGGATCTATTAATTATAAATATTTACGCATCCAACATGGTAGTACCCAAATACATAGAGCAGTTAATAACAGACAAACAAGAAAATAACTGATAGTAATAGAATAATAAGGGATTTCAACACCCGAATTACATTGATGTTTAGATGATCCAAACAAAATCAACAAGGAAAAGTGGCTTTAAATGACACACTGGTCCAGATGGATTTAATAGATGTATTCATAACATTCCATCCTAAAACAGCAGAATATACATTCTTTTCAAGTGCAACATTCTCCAGCATAGATTACATATTAGGCCACAAAACAGGCCTCAATAAATAAAAGAAGACTGGTCATACTATGTACCTTTTCTGACCACAATACTATGAAACTAGAAGTTAACCAGAAGAAGAAATCTGGAAAGAGCACAAATACATGTAGATTAAGTAACATGCTACTAAACAATGAATAAATCAACCAAGAAATCGAAGAAGAAATAAAGTACATGAAAGGGCACCTGGTGGCTCAGTTGGTTAACTGACTCTTTATTTAAGTTCATGTCATGATTTGACCATTCATGAGTTCAAGCCCCTTGTCGGGCTTCATGATGACAGTATGGAGCCTGCTTTGGGATTCTCTATCTTCCTCTCTCTCTGCTCCTCCCCTGCTTGTACACACTTTCTGTGAGTCTCTCAAAATAAATAAACTTTAAAAAAAGTACATGGAAACAAATGAAAATGACAACACAACTGTCCAAAATCTTTGGGATATATTATAACAAAAGTGGTTCTAAGAGTTAGGCTTATTGTAATATAGGCTTACCTCAAGAAGCAAGAAAAGTCTGAAATAAATAACCTCATCTTACACCTAAAGGAGCTAGGAAAGGAACAAACAAAACCAAAAGCTAGCAAAAAGAAGGAAATTATCAAGTTTGGAATAGAAATAACTTATATAGAAACTAAAAAACAAAAACAGAGGAGCACATCAGTGAAATTGGGAGCTGGTTCTTTGAAAACATCAACAAAATTGGGAAGCCTGTAGCTCGACTCATCGGGAGAAAAAGAGAGAGAAAAACAGGGAAAGAGAGAGAACCTACATAAACAGTATTACTAGTGAAAGAGGAGAAATAACCAACACCACAGAAACACAGAGAATTGTTATAGAATATTATGAAAACCTATGTATGCCAATAAATTGGACAATCTAGAAAAAAATGGATAAATTCCTAAAAACCTATAACCTACCAAAACTGAAGTAGGAAGAAATAGAAAATTTCAAAAGACTAGTTACCAGCAATGAAATTGAATCAGTAATCAAAAAACTCCCCAAATAAAAGTCTAGGAACTGACTGCTTCTCAGGTGAATTCTGCCAAACATTTTGGATAAATACCTATTGTTTTCGCACTATTCCCACTCCAAAAAAAGAAGAGGAAAGAAAACTTCAGTGAGGCCAGTATAGATACCAAAACCAGAAAAAGCATCACAAAAAAAGAGAACTAAAGGCTAGTATCTCTCATGAATATAGATGTAAAAATCCTTAACGAAATTTTGGGAAACCAAGTCCAACAATACATTGGAAAAACCATACACCATGGCCAAGTGGGATTTATTTCTGGTATGCAAGGGTGGTAAAATGTTTACAAATCAACCAGTGTGATATATCTCATCAATAAGAGAAAGGATAAAAACCATATAACCCTTCAATAGACACAGAAAGCATTTGGTAAAATACAGTATCCACTCATGATAAAAATTCTCTGCCAAGTAGGTCTAGAGGGAACATACCTCAATATAATAAAAGCCTTATATGAAAAGCACACAGCCAACATCATCCTCAGTGGTGAAAAACTGAGAGCTTCCCCCTAAGGTTGAGAACAAGAAAAGGATATACGCTCTCACCATTTTTATTCAGCATAGTCCTAGAAGTCCTAACAACAGCAGTCAGACATCAGAAGGAAATAAAAGGCATCCAAATTGCTAAGGAAGAAGCATCTTGGCAGATGACATGCTACTATATATAGAAAATCCTAAAAACACCACCAAAAACTAGAACTGATAAATTCAGTAAAGTCACAGAATATAAAAACAATGTATAGAAATCTGCTGTGTTCCTATATGCTAATAATGAAGCAGCAGTAACTGAAATTAAGACAACGATTCTGTTTACAGTTACACCAAAAAGTAAGAAAATACCTAAGAATAAACTTAGTCAAAGAGGTGAAAGATCTGTACACTGAAACTGTAGAACACTGATGAAAGAAATTGAAGATGATGCAAAGAATTGGGAAGACATTCCATCCTCATGGGTTGGAAGAACAAATATTGTTAAAAAGTCCATACTACCCAAAGCCATATATAGATTTAATGCAATCCCTATCAAAAGGCCAACAGCATTTTTCACATAGCTTGAATAAACAATTCTTAAATTTCTGTGGAACCATAGAAGACCTGGAATAGACAAAGCAATCTTGAAAAAGAAGAAGAAAGTTGGAGCATCCTTCTCCCAGTTCAAAGTATACTACAAAGCTGTAGTAATGGAAACATGGTACTGGTATAAAAATAGACATACAGATCAATGGAATAGAGCAGAAAACTCCAAAACAAACCCACAACGGTATGTTAATTAATCTTTGACAGAGAAGGAAAGAATATACAATGAGAAAAAGATATTGTCTTCAACAAATGGTGTTGGGAAAACTGGTCAGCTGCATATAAAAGATTGAAGCAGACCACTTTCACCATACCCCAAAATAAATTCAAAATGGATTAAAGATCAAAATGTGAGACCTGAAACCATACAAACCCTTGAAGAGAGCACAGGCAGTAGTTTCTCTAACATCAACCGTAGCTATGTTTTTCTCTGTCTCCTGAGGCAGAGGAAAGAAAAGCAAAAATCGACTGTTGGGACTACAGCAAAGAAAAAAGCTGCTATACATCAAAGAAGCAATCAACAAAACTAAAAGGTATCCTACTGAATGAGAGAAGATATTTGCAAATGACATATCTGATAAAGGGTTAGTATCCTAAATATGTAAAGAACCTATACAACTCAACACCCACAAAACCAAATAACCCAATTAAAAAATGGGAAGAGGACATGGGAGCCCCTGGGCTGCTCAGTTAAGTGTCTGACTCTTGATTTCGTTCCAGGTCATATGGTTCAAGAGATCCGCGCTGAGTTGGGCTTTGTGCTGACAGTGTGGACGGAGCCTGCTTGGGATTCTTACTCTCCCTTTCTCTTTGCCCCTCCTCTGCTTATGCTCTTTCTCTCTCAAAATAAACATTTAAAAAATGAGAAGAGCTGCAGATGGCCAACAGACACATGAAAAGATGTTCACCATTACCTATCATCAGGGAAATGCAAATCAAAACTACAATGAGATATCACCACACCTATCAGAATGGCTAAAATAAAAAACCGGAAGAAGCGTTGGCAAGGGTGTGGAGACAAAGGAACCCTCTTGTACTGTTGGTGGGAATGCAAACTGGTGTAGCCACTGTTTTCCATAGTGGTTGTACTGATTTACATTCCCACCAGCTGTGTACTGAGGGTTGACTTTCTCCACATTTTTAACAACACTCATCTTTCTTTTTGGCTTTTTGATAATAGCCGGTCTGACAGGTATGAGGTAATATCTCATTGTGGTTTTTATTTTTAATGTTTATTTATTTAAGAGGGAGAGTGCGCATGTGCACGTGAGTGGGAGAGGGACAGTGAGAAGAAAACAAGAGAATCCAAAGAAGGCTCTGTGCTTCCAGTGCACAGCCTGATATGGGGCTGGAACTCCCAAACTGTGAGATTATGACCTGAGCTGAAATCAGGAGTTGGATGCTCAACCCACTGAGCCACCCAGGGGCCCCTCGTATTGTGGTTTAGATTTGCATTTCCCTAATAATTAGTGATGTTGAGTGTCTTTTCATGGTCCTATTGACTGTCTAAATGTCTTCTGTGGCAAAATGTCTGTTCAAAGTCATATAGCTTACATCTTCTGTCTTCTTCTAGGAGTTCTATGATTTTGGGCCTTACATGCAAGTTATTAACCCATTTTGAATTTATTTTTATGTATGATATAAGATAGTGGTCTAGTTTAATTTTTTTCCATTTAGCTGACCAGTTTTCCCAACACAGTTGTTTGAAGAAACTGTCTCTATTATACATTCTTGCCCTCTTCGTTATAGGCTAATTGACCATATATGTGTTGGTTTGGCTCTGGGCTGTCCTATTCTGTTGATCTGTGTGTCTGTTTTCATACCAGTACAATACTCCTTTGATTACTGTAGCTTTGTAGTGTAGTATAAAATCTGGGCGAGTGATACTTCCACCTCTGTTCTCCTTAAAATTTCTTTGGTTATTTGGGGTCTGTAATTCTTCCATATAAATTTTAGTATTCTTTGTTATAGTTCTGTGAAAAATGCCTTTGGTGTTTGTTTTTTTTTTTTTTAAGTAGGCTCCATGTCCAGCATGGAGCCCAATGCAGGGCTTGAACTCTCAACCCTGAGATCAAGACCTGAGCTTGTATCAAGAGTAAGATGCTTAACTGTTTGAGCCACCCAGGTGCTCCTGCCTTTGGTATTTAAAGAAAAAAATTTTTAATGCTTATTTATTTTTGAGAGAGAGAGAGAGAGAGAGAGAGAGAGAACTAACAAACAAGCAGGGGAAGGTCAGAGAGAGGGAGACACAAAATCTGGAGCAGACACCAGGCTCTGAGCTGTCAGCACAGAACTCAACACAGGGCTCCAACCCACAAACTGTGAGATCATGACCTGAGCTGCAGTCTGATGCTTAACTGACTTTGGTATTATGATGAGGATTGCATTGAATCTGTAGCTTCCTTTGGCTAATACTTATATTTTCACATTAATAATTCTTCCAGTTTATGAGGGTGATAGATCTTTCCATTTACGTACACTGTCTTCAGTTTCTTTCATCAATGTTTTATATGTAAGAACATAACTTACAAATTCAGGCTTTTCAAATTTAATCTTTTCTAATTTACTGAGTCTTCATTTATAAACTAGACTGGCATATAATGTAACGGTGTTCCATGTGCACTTGAAAAGGATGTACATTCTGCAATTATTAGGTATATTGTGTAAATGTTTAGTTGTTAATGTTGTTCAGGTCTTCAGTATTTTTTTTTTATTTATTTCTTTTTGAGAGACAGAGAACGAGTGGGGGAGTGACAGAGAGAGGGGAGAGAGAATCCCAAGCAGGCTCTGTGCTGTCACTGCAGAACCCAATGCCAAGCTTGAACTCACAAACTGAGATCATGACCTGAGCTGAAGTCAAGAGTTGGACGCTTAACTGATTGAGCCACCCAGATGCCCCTGGATCTTCAATATCCTTATTTTTTTCATCTGTTTTATTTCTATTAATTCCTGACAGGAGTATTAAAATTTCTAGCTATTATAGTTGTTTTTCCTATTTCTTTCTTTACTTTTTTGCTTCTGGTGACTTGAAACAATTATTACATACATCTATTTATTGTAGTTTTTTAAAATGTCCTGTTTTAAAAGCTGGAAATTTTTCTGAAATATTTATTATATGACCTTTTACTTGTTGGTTATCTATCTCAAATTAATATTTTGAGGTATGGTATAAATTGGAGGTCAAGATTGCTTTTTCTCTTGCCCTTTAATAGCCATTGACTGAGAAACATTTATTGAAAAGACTGACATTCTTCCACCAAAATGCAGTTGACCATCTCTGTTTTAAGTTAGGTTACCTTATAGAGGATATTTTTCTCAGCTTTATTTGGTTTTTTGGTCTATTTTTATCTTTCTATGCCAATACCAGCTTGACTTAGTTACACTAACTTCACAGTAAATCTTGATGTCTGGTAATGTAAATCCTTCCAGTTGGCTCTTCTAGATTGTTTTGAGTCTTGTAATCTTTTTTTTTTTTTCCCATACAGATAGTAACTTGTAAATTCTCATAACTTAAGCTGGTGGGATTTTAATTGGGACTGTGTTGACTCTATATATCAACTTGTAGAAGAGTTGCTACCTGAGCAATATTGAGTTTTCCTATAGTCTTTTTTTTTTTTTAAGTTTATTTGTTTTGAGAGATAAAGTGCAAGTGAGGGAGGGGCAGAGAGAGTGAGAATCCCAAGCAGGCTCCACGTCAGCAGTGTGGAGCCCAAGGGAGACTCAAACTCTGAACTGCGAGATCATGACCTGAGCTGAAGTCAGACACTTAACCTATTGAGCCATCCACGCACCCCAAGTTTTCCTATACTCTTATATCTGTATGTTCTATTCTTCCATTATGTAACTGGCCTTTATTTTTTCTAGCAGTGTTTTATTGTTTTTATTACAGTGTTCTTACAGATATTTTAGTAGGTTTATTCCTTAATATTTGACTCTTTTTTACCATTGTTAATGATACTATTTTTAATCGTCTTCATTTGAAAAATTGTTTCTGGTATATGAAAATCAATTAGGTTTTATACATTGATTTTGTATATATGATTTTGTATATTGATTTTGAATTTCTAAATTCAAATTGAATACCTAAGTAAGTATTCTTTAAATTTTTCTGCATACATAGTCGTCATCTGTGAATATGTCAGTTTTGCTTCCACCTTTCTAATCATTATACCTTTTTTTTTTTCTTGCTTTATTGTATAGGCCAGGACTTCCACTCAAATGCTGAGTGATGGGCACCTGGGGGGCTCAGTTATTTGGGCACCTGACACTTGATTTCAGCTCAGGTTGATCCAGGGTTGTGGAATTGAGCCCCATGTTGGGCTCTGTGCTAAATGTGGAGCTTACTTGAGATTCTCTCTCTCCCTCCCTCCCTCTCTCTCTCTCTCTCTCTCTCTCTCTCCCTCCCTCCCTCTGCAACTCTCATTTGCATGACTCTCTCTCTAAAAAAAAAAAAGTTTTTAGGGGTATCTGAGTGGCTCATCTCTGGGCTGAGCATGGAGCCTGCTCAAGATTCATTCTCTCTCTCTCTCTCTCTCTCTCTCTCTCTCTCTCTCTCTCCTCTCCCCCTTCCCTTTGCCCCTCTCCCCCACTTGTGCTCTCTCTCTCTCCAAAAAATAAGATAAAAATAAAACTAAAATATTGAGTAGAAGTCATGATTTTAGACATTCTAATAAAGTTTTGAATTCAAGAAGAATGAGATCAATATTTAACCTGTTACGTATTTTAAGTTATTTTATAGTTATTTTTTATAAGAATGAGGAAGTTTGCTTTTAAAGCTTGTTAGCTGAGAGTATCTAATCACAAACTATTGTTGTATATTATTAGAGTTAGTTTCTACATTTATTGAAATGATCATATGTTACTTTTCTCATGTATTCTAATAATATAAATTCTGTTGATTAATATTTTAGTGATAAAATAGCTTTGATTTTTTGGAGTACACTAACCCAGTCAAGATTTGATAGTCTTTTAAAATATTACTAAATTAAATTTCCTAGAATTTTGTTTATTTTTTCCATATATGTTTGTAGGAGATATTTACATAAAATTTTCTCTCCTTGTCACAACTTTATTACATTTTGGTATTATATTCATACTGTACTCTTAAAAATATGTGGAGAAGTGTAATTTCTATTTACTGAAATAGTTTGTATAAGCTCTTTTTTTATTCTTCAGGTGTTTGGAAAAATTCATCAAGAAGGTCAACAAACATTGAATTTTCTTTGTGGAAAAGTTTTAAGTTAAACATTCAATTTATTTAATGTTAAAAATTTGAAATTATATCTTTCTTCCTTTGTTAGTGGTTTTTTTTTCTTTGTTTTGATAAATTTGTGTTTTTGAAAAAACATATTTTTTCAAATATTTCAAATTTATTGGTGTATGTTCCTATATTGACACATATTTTTTGGGGCACCTAGGTGGCTCAGTTGATTAAGCATCTTACTCTTGATTTTACCTCAGGTCATGATGTCCTGGTTTGTGGGTTCAAGTTACCTTCCTTAACTTCTCTCTACCTTGGTTTCCCCTTCTGGCAACCATTGATAGTAATAATGTCAATCTCAGGGTACCTGGGTGGCTCAGTCAGTTAAGCATTTGACTCTTGATTTCAGCTCACCTCATAATCTCAGGGTTGATGAGATCAAGCTCCAATTGATGAAATCAAGCCCTGTGTCCAGATTTCTGCTGTTAGCAGGATGCTTCCTTGGGATTCTCTCTCCCTCTCTCCCTCTCTCTGTCTCCCCCCGCCCCGTCTTTGCCCCTCTTCTGCTTGTATGCTCTTACTGTCTCTCTCTCAAAATAAATAAAGATAAAAAAGTACATGTTGTGCTACTTTTATAAATAGTCATAGTTTCCATAATAGATTTTGGATTTAAATGCTGTTTGTAAGGTTACATCAGTTCAAATGTAGAGCTTTGTATTTTTTAATACATTTTTTTCTTTTTGGCTCCACTTATTAAGAATACAGTGAATTTACAGAATATTGAGTGTTATTGAATATCATATGTCCTATTTCACAGTTTAAAGAATTTCTTTGTTAATTCTTATTAAACTGTTAAGAGTGCTGGACAACAACATGCAGAAGAATGAAACTAGACCACTCCCTTACACCATACACAAAAATTAACTCAAAATGGCTGAA
>NC_043712.1:84701778-84736964 GCF_006229205.1 Suricata suricatta
AAAACTGTCCATAGAACTCCCCTATGACCCAGCCATAGCACTGCTAGGGATTTACCCAAGGGATACAGGAGTGCTGATGCATAGGGGCACATGGACCCCAATGTTCATAGCAGCAATGTCAACAATAGCCAAAACATGGAAAAAGCCTAAATGTCCATCACCTGATGAGTGGATCAAGAAGATGTGGTATATATACATGATGGAGTACTACATGGCAATGAGAAAGAATGACATATGGCCATTTGTAGGAAAGTGGATAGACCTTGAGGGTGTTATGCTAAGCGAAATAAGTCAGGCAGAGAAGGACTGATACCATATGTTTGCAGTCATAGGTCTAACAGGAGAACAGGAGAAACCTAATGGAGGACCAGAGGGAGGTGAAGAGGGCAAGAGAGTTGGGGAGAGAGAGGGATGCAAAACTTGAGAGACTATTGAATGCTGAGAATGAACTGAGGGTTGAAGGGGAAGGGGAAAGGGGGAAAAGAGGTGGTGGTGATGGAGGAGGGCACATATGGGGAAGAGCACTGGGTGTTGTATGGAAAACAATTTGACAAACTATTTTTTTAAAAAAAGGAAAATGCAAAAAAAAGTTGTTTCAGAGAATAAAAAGAGTGGGTAGAGATTAAGGTCACTTTCACTTTTTTATGTTATCCTCTAAATGTTATTTCTTCAATATTTTTAAGAATTACATAAATTAGAGGCACTTAATTAAGGGTGGCTGTCAGTTAAGCGTCTAACTTCAGCTCGGGTCATGATCTCACAGTTCGTGAGTTCGAACCCTGCTTTGGGCTCCATGCTGACAGCTCGGAGCCTGGAGCCTGCTTCAGATTCTGTGTCTCCCTCCCTCTCTACCCCTCTCCTGCTTGCACTCTGTTTCTCTCTCTCTCTCTCTCTAAAAAATAAACATAAAAAAAAGAATTACATGAATTAGTCATAGCATATACAACATTAAATTAACATTATGGGTCTTAAATAGATAAAATGTCTGCTTGGTCCATTGTTCATGTTTTGGATATATTCCTTTAGTATTTGTTGAGAATTGCTTTATGGAGGAACATGTTGCCTGCTTTCAGAGAATTTCCAGGTGCTTTTGAAAGGGATGTGTTGTTGGCGTCCTCTTTTGATTGCATTTTTCAGTGAAATATAGGGATTGGAAAGTAGAGTTGGAGTAGCAGTATTTGTAATAGAGGAGAAAGGATAAGGTATGAGACAGTTGTTTAGAAAAGTGGGAGAGTAAATGGATTAAGGAAATAAAATAATAAATAATAGATTATAGGTGCACAGCACTAAAGGCCCATTTGAAGTTATTTGAAGTTAGAGTTTATGAATATGATAGACCAATCTTAGTGCACATATGTTTTCATCAGCTGTATTTATATATATAGATAGAAGTTCTGAGTATTGAGTTAAATGTTGACCTCTTTTAAGAGTTTCCTTACTATCTTTGGTGTTCTGACCTTTTGTTTTGACTCCTATAAGTTAAGCCTTTATAAAACTAAACTTTATCTCCTCTCAGATTATTTTAATATAAATGTAGGCATCTCTAACACCAGTGAAATTTCTTCTTTGATTATTAAATGTTTTATTCTGGTCTATTTTCTTTTTTCTGCCATCAAGAGCTCTTGGGGTTACACTTCTTGAATTGGTGCTCCCTGTTTCTTAGTTTTCTGCTCCTTTTTCTCCCTCTTGAACTAGGAAACTGGGAGTTTGTCTTGACTTTGTCTTCCAAATTATTTGGTCTCTTAATTGTATTATTCAGTGTTTTCATTGAATTGGCATTTTTAAAAAATTAGCTATTTTCATTCTCTTCTTTTTAGTGATCATCTAATGATGGTTTATGTTTTCAAAAATTCCTGAATCTCTCTGAGGATACCAAGAAGAATTTGTATTTATTTTATTTTGTTTAATCTTATTTATTTATTTACTTACAGAGAGCTCAGCATGATGAGGTCATGATCTCACAGTTCGTAGGTTTGAGCTCCATGTGGGGCTCCTTGTTGTCAGCGCAGGATTCTCTCTCTCCCTGTCTCTCAGCCTAGCCCTTCTCCTGCTCTCTCTCCCTCTCTCTCTCTAAATAAATAAAATAATCATTACAAAAAATGATGGGTAAATGTGGGCCTCCTTCAGTGTTTTCCCTTGTCTCAGGGGTCAGATCCCCTCAAGGTGCTGTCTGCTTTTGTTTGCTTGGCAATGCATTCTTTCAGTGTTTTTATCGTATTCTGTTCTAGACTTTATAATTGTTATCAGTAAAGCATATGGGTTTGTATCCAAAGCATCCAAATCAGAAAAGAAGAAGTATGTACACACACCCACACCCACACACATTACTCAGCCTTAAAGGAATTCACATTATTTGCAACAACATGGATGAACCTGCGGGGCAAGTAAAATAAGTCAGAATGGCAAATGCTGCATGCCGCCACTCACATGTGTAATTAGAAAAGAACGTCTAACTCTAAGAAGGAGAAGGTAGAAAAGTCTGGCTAAAGCCTGGGATTTGGGAGAAATTGGTAAAAGGCTATAGATTTTCAGTTATAAGGTGAAAAGTATTGAAAATCTAATACGACATATTGACTGTAGTTGAGAACACTGTATTGTATAATTGAAATTTTCTAAGAGAACTTAAAGTAACTTCATGAGGTGATGGATGTGTTTATTCAGTGACGGGAATCATTTCACTGTGGATACAGTGTGAATAACGTATATGCAAAGTATCTCATATTTTGTCAACTATATCATTATAGTGGAAAAACATTTTTTTTCAAAGACTGCAACTTAAAAATTGTTAAGGCCTCACTGAGACATCTGCTAAAAGATAT
Source organism: Suricata suricatta (assembly GCF_006229205.1). NCBI lineage: Eukaryota > Metazoa > Chordata > Mammalia > Carnivora > Herpestidae > Suricata > Suricata suricatta. The sequence goes on from NC_043712.1 coordinate 84,704,598, forward strand.
ATTTCAGCAGAAAAAAGTCCAGAAGGAAAGCTATGATTGAAAACAATGATGAGCACAAATTGATGAAATTCTTCCAGATTTGCCTCTTGATGGCTAAGAGTTCATTTTGGGTGAATTTCAGTAATTGAGTATAAAAGAGACAGTATAATAAATTACAAGAAAAATTTTTTAAATTTTATAGTTTTGAACAAATTAAAATTAATTTTAATTTCGAACTTCAAAAACTGCTTTAGGACTTCAAAAATCTTGCAGTTTTAACCATTACCAGCTTCTTGTTTTGTTGTGGTTTTACTCATAGGAAGTCCTGTGATATTTGAAGAACTAAGTATTAGCTCTAGTATTTAATGTAATCAAGGTCTTTATGGTTAGACATAGATCTAAACTTCACCTTGTGCAGCACGTAAACATCATGTGTCTTTCCTTTAATATCTGTACGTAGTACAGCGGCATTCAGGAGTCAGCCCCTCAAGACTCTCTCTTTTTCTTTCCAGGATTTCTGCGTTCAGCTTTTCTCTGTTTTACCGCCTGTGTGAGTGTGTTTGTCATTATCTTCCCCTTCTCCCTTCACATAGCTCTGCTCATGATTTAAGTGAGCATCTAAGGGGAAATCTTGCAAATATCAATCTCATGTTTTAGCTGCCAGCTAGATTCTGGTGTAATTGCCCTACTTCTGTTTCTGAACAAAAGTGTGCAAAGCAGTAGTCTGTATTCTCACATTCCGATGTCAAAAGGCAAAGTCTTCATTTCCTTATTTCCATTAATGGTATTATAGATCTTCCAAGATTGAAATTCTCACATCATCTTTTACCCTGGCTTAAAACAATTTTTTTATTTGAGTATCCTGTTATTTGAGTTGTATTAGTATCAGTTGTGAGTGAGTCAACAGCATCTCTCTATGTTATGCTGTGCTCACCATGTTACCATTTACTTCCTTCCTTGTGCTGTGCCTTTTATTCCTGTGACTTATTCATTCTGTAACTAGACTTCTGGCTTCTTCTGTATTCATTCAGTTACCAACTTGCATGAAATCTTTCCATTCGTCATCCAACCATTGCTGTTTCAATTCAGGGTCTTACTCGTACCTACACTGTTGTAGTAGCTTTCTGTTTCTTCTTCATCTTTCTTTTTTTTTTTTTAATTATTTTTTTTATTGCTTTTTATTTTATTTTTGAGAGACAGAGAGAGACAGCTGGAGCAGGGGAGGGTCAGAGAGAGAGGGAGACACAGAATCCGAAACAGGCTCCAGGCTCTGAGCTAGCTGTCAGCACAGAGCCCGACGCGGGGCTGGAACCCACGAACCGTGAGATCTGACCTGAGCCGAAGCCGGATGCTTAAACGACTGAGCCACCCAGGCGCCCCTCTTCTTCACCTTTCTAATTCATCATTTGGCTGTAGGATAAAGTTTAAATTCTTTGATCTCATTTTTTTTTTAAGGTAGGCTCCACGCCCAGTGTGGGGCTTGAACTCACAACCCTGAGAATAAGAGTCATATGCTTTGTGGGGCACTAGGTGACTCCATTGGTTAAGTGTCTGACTTTGACTCAGGTCATGAGTTTGAGTTTGTGAGTTTGAGCCCGACATTGGGCTCTATGCTGACAGCTTGGAGCCTGCTTGAGATTCTTTCTTTCTTTCTCTCTCTCTATCTCTCTCTCTCTCCCCCTCCCTCCCTCCCTCTCTCCCTCCCTCTCCCTCTCCCTCTCTTTCTCTCTGCACCCCTACCCCACTTGTGCGTGCTCTCTCTCTCTCTCTCTCAAAAATAAATAAACATTAAAAATAACAATAATAATAGAAGAGTCACATGCTTTACTGACTGAATCCAGCCAGATGAGCCTTAAATTCTTTGATCTGACATTCAGACTTTTAAAAAATTCTTTACTGTATGTATCAGTTAGGATTGCTTACAGTTATAAATAATAAGATGTCTGGTGGGAGATAAGTGATTCTTGACACTGATTCAGGTGCTTAAGTTTTCCAGGTCTTTTATTCTCTTGGCATTTCCTTCCTGGTTTTAAGGTGACTGCCCTACCCTGTATTTATGCTCAGAGGCAGGTTGGAAGAAAGTGAAAGGAGAAAAGCAAAAAGGCCAAGTTGGGGTGCCTGGGCGGCTGAGATGGTTGAGTGTCCGGCTCTTGATTTCCACCCAGGTCATGATCTTGTAGTTCATGAGTTTGAGCCCCACGTCGGGCTCTGTGCTGACAGTGCAGAGCCTGCTTGGGATTCTCTCCCTCTCTCCCTCTCTCTCTGCCTCTCTCCTGCTGTATTTGTCTTCTCCTCTCCTCTCCTCTCCTCTCCTCTCCTCTCCTCTCCTCTCCTCTCTTCTTCTCTCTCTCTCAAAACAAATCAATTTAAAAAGAAGACCAAGTCAGCCTCCTTGTAAGGAGTGGTCCTGGAAGTTCCACCTGGCAACTTCCACTTAAATCTCCTTTGTTGGAACCGGTTCTGGTGGCTGTTCGTCGGTGGGGAAGTGTAGTTCTTTGGAGGTATGTTGCTCTCCTTAACAAAACTGGGCCTCTCAAGAAGGAAAAATGCGTCGTGGGTATGTAGTTGCAATTTTGCCACAAATATTCATCTGTACTTTTAGTCCTTTCCTAAGTGGCATATCTCCTAAAATACTGCACTTCAGCCCAGTTAATTAGAATAAATCTTGTACCTTTCTACTTCTCAGCACAATTCTACTCTCCTGAAATATTCTGTGTCTGTCATTCATATAAATCCAGTCTGCTGTACAGAGTCAGTTTTAAATATGACCTCCTTGGGGCACCTGGGTGGCTCAGTCGGTTAAGTGTCCAACTTCAGCTTAGGTCATGATCTCACAGTTTTAGAGTTCGAACCCCATGTTGGGCTCTGTGCTGACAACTTAGAGCCTGGAGCCTCCTCTGAATTCTGTGTCTCCCCCTCTTCCAGCCCCTCCCATGCTCAGGCTCTGTCTCTGTCTCTCAATAATAAGTAAAATGTTAAAAAAGTTTTAAAAAAATGACCTACTTTAATAAAACTTATATATGTTTTTTTGATAATTTTTTAAATGTTTTTATTTATTTTTGACAGAGAGAGAGAGAGAGAGAGAGAGAGAGAGAGAGACAGCATGAGTGGGGGAGGAACAGAGAGAAAGAGAAGGAGACACAGAATCTGAAGCAGGCTCCAGGCTCTGAGCTGTCAGCACAGAGCCTGACATGGGACTCGAACTCACACACTGAGATCATGACCTGGGCCAAAGCCGGATGCTTAACCAACTGTGCCATTCAGGCATCCCAAAACTTACAAGTTTAAACCCAGTTTGAAATATTATTTACCCCCTCTAGACTCCAATAAACAATTGTCACAGTAGTTCATTTGTTGAGAATTTATGTTGCCTACTTAGATCTCTTCTCCTGTTGCCTGTGGCTGATTTTGTTTGTTCATTTTGTTAGTATTACATATCTGTATTATGTTTCCTCAGTTAAGTTGTAAACTTCAGATTTATAGGCATTGTTCACAGGAAGTTTATGATCTCAGTGTCTCTCACTGTGCTGTGTACACAGCAGTACACAGTCTTTATTTAGTTATTGATTTAACTATGTGCTTTCAGGGAAGGTTTCTCTGTATATGAGGGATACCTTATCAATATCACTTTCTTTTGTAACATTATTGTTTTTCTTAACAGGCAAATGTTCTGAAAAAGCCCTGCATGGGAATGGCTTGCCTTACCATGACGGAGATGGAAGGAACCCCCGTGTCCCCTGCACATCAGAATGGTGACGTTCCTGGAAATGCTAGTTCCATGAAGCAGATAGAGCCGCTTGTGCAGGTGTACCTTTACCATTCTCTTGAGAAAGCTGACGGAGAATATCTGAAGTTTCCAGCAGGGGAGTACGTTGCAGAAGAAATTTGTGTTGCTGCTTCTAAAGCTTGTGGTAAATAATAAAAAAACATATATTTTCTGCTTGTTAAAAGATCATTGTCTCAATTATACTACTCTAAAGTACATGTATAGTGTATTATTTTTTTATTAGTGTTCATATGACTGACAGGTGTGTTCTTCCATACAAAAAAATGAGAACGTCACTAGAGTAGATAGAAGGTAAGTCTGCCTTAGGCTAGTCCTGCAGACTGAATGCTTGTGTTCCCCTACGATTCGTACTGAAGCCTATTCCTCGAAGGTGACGGTATCTGGAGGTGGGTCCTTCAAGAGGTGAAGGGGTCAGTGGGGGGATCCCTTATCGTTGGGATTAGTGCCTTTAGAAGAGAGACCCCATGGAGCTCTGTCATCCCTTCTGCCGTCTGAGGACATAGTAAGAAGATGAATCAGAAGAGGATTTCTGTGAACTGGAAAATGGGTCCTCATTAGGCAATTGAGAGTTTTTAATTCCTAGCCTCCAGAACCGTGAGAAATTTCTATTGTTTATAAGCCCCTTAGTCTGTGATATTTTGTTATAGCATCCTCGTACTGAGAAGTGGGGACCGCTGTAACAAATATCCAAACATGTGGAAGTAGCTTTGGAACTGGGTTTTGAGGGACATGTTGGAAAAATCTACCTTACTGTGAGTGGACCTTTAAGGGAGATTCTGGTGAGGACTCAGAAAGGAAAGGGGAGAGCTGTAGAGAAAGCCTTCATCTTCTTAGAGAATACCTAAGTAATCCGAATAGAACGTTGGTAGAAATGTGTCTGATAAGGGCCATTCTGATGGGGTCTCAGACAAAAATGTGGAATCTGTTATTGGAAATTGGAGGAAAAGCAATCCTGGTAAAGTCATGTTGACCTTATAAAACAAAAGAGCCAATTATTTTATCAGAAAATGACTTTATTTAGGAGTAGCAGAGCGATGCAGTTTGGGACAAGCGAACTCTAGAGAGCCATAGACCACTTCAGAGAACAGAGGAAAGGGCTTGCTTCTGTAGGCGAAAGGAGGACGGTGGAGAAGCTGCTTCTCTGAGTTCTTGTTGGCGAGGCTGTGCCGGGCGGAGCGGCTCCTCCTCCTGCCTGGTGTGTAAAGTAAGCGTGGCTTCCTGTCCGGAGTGTGACGTCCAGAGTGTGACGGGGCTTCTCCTTCAGGCTTCCTGCTCCATTGTAAAGGAAGTTTCCGTTCTTCACGGTGGCAAAGACCTTGCCTGAATTGTGTTTGTGTTTTAGTGTTTTGGGGAAAATAGAACTTGTGAGCAAAGGAATCAGATGTATTTACCTAAGCAAACTGGTAAAGGTGTGGGTTGACTCCTCCCGACTGCTTTAGTAGAATGCGAATAGAAAGATGGCACTGTCAAGCCAAAAGGAAGCCGAACTTCAAAGATTTGTAAAATTCTCAGCCTTTCCATGTTGTAAAAACTGAGAAAGTGGTTAGAAGAGAGCACTGAGGATGCGGCCACAGGACCGGTTAGGATTTGTGTGGCTCAGCCATCTCTACATTTGCTGTTCCCTGAGACAATCCAAGAATGAGCCTGAGTGCAGTTCAGAAACGGTCGGGGCTGCCCCTCCCCACAGCTCCTGGTGCCAGGGCCCACCCTGGGGGCAGAGTGCTTTCAGAGGAATTGCTGCCAGAGCTTGGAGACCTGCTTGCTGGCCGGTGCTGCCTTCCTTTGAGGGCTCTTCTGGGAGCACTGCAGGCCCTGAGGTCCCTGGTTGCCGCAGGGGCAGCAGCTGCCCGCCAGAGGGTACAGGCAGCAGACTGATGGAGTGTGTTGTTTCCAGCCGGGGGAGAGCGCCCTTGTCCAGGGCGTGTGGCTGCCTCCACCTGGATTGCAAAGGATGGAGCCACCCGAAACCATAGGTACTGGGCGGCCTGGAGCCTGGGGGGCCAGTCTCTGTCGGGTAAAGCTACATCGAGAAATTGCCACAGTGTGTCTTATAGGAAAGATCTCTGCCCTAGGGGGCCTGACAACAGAGTATCATGTAAAAGAGGATTATTCTAGAACCTTAAGGTCTAATGGAATTTGCCCTGTTGGGTTTTAGACTTGCGTAGGACCTGTCACTCTTTTCTTATTTTCTGTTTCTCCTTTTGTTTAATTTCACTGCTTCACAGCCAGAGTGCAGTTTCCCTCAGATTAAATGGTACCTGAGTCTCACTCAAATACAATTTAGTTGATATTCAGATAAGGCTTTGAACTTTAGACTTTTGAGGATGCTAGAATGAGTTAAAGCTTTTGGGTTAAAACTTTTGAATTTGGGGGGTACAAAGGGCAAAATGGTAAGTTTCAATTGCTATATCTTCTCATCTACTTATCTTTGGCATTTTTTACTCTAGAAGTTTTATTTGGAATGCTTTTTAATAATTTCCATCACCTCATCATGTTCATTCTTTTGTTCTGCCTTCTTTACTAAGTGGAATATATTATAGTACCTGATTTAACTTTCTTGATGGTAATTCTACCAAGCCTGTCATTTCTAGGTTTCCTTCTACTGATTGATGTTTCTTTTAGTTATGGGTCATATTTTTCTGCTTGTTTGAATGCCTACAGGTTTTTAGTGGATGCTGGATATTGCAATGTAAATTTGTAATTTAAATGGTTGCCTGCTGGATTTTATGATATTCGTTAGTGATAGGCTTTATTCTGGCACTGGTTAGGCAATGGGTGGTTTACTTAGCTGCTTTTGAGATCTTTGTCTTGTCTCCTCCTCCTCCTTTTCCTTCTCCTTCTATTGTTAAATAATTCAGTATTTTTATATATATACAGGGCTGTCCATCTATCTTGTAGTTTTCACTGCCCTCCCCGAAAGAAACCTCTTATCCATCAGCATTCATTTTCCATTTCTTCCCCAACTTCCCCCAACCACAAATCTACTTCTATCTCTAAGAATTTATATATTTGGGACATTTCATATAAGTGGGATCATGCCATATGTGTCTTTTGTGGCAAGGAGTTGCATTCCTGAGTCGTATCATAACTTTGTGCTTAATCTTTTGAGGAACTGCCCTCATGTTGTCAAGGCACTCGCATCATTTTACATTTCCAACAGCAGTGTTTGAAGGTCCCAATTTCTCTACATCTTGACCAACACTTGTTATTACCTGTCTTTTTGATGATAGACATACTAGTGGGTGTGCAGTGGCGTCTCATTGTATTTTTTTGAAAAAGCTTTATAGAGAAATAGTTCACAAATCATACATTTCACACTTTAAAAAACTGTACGGGTAAGTAGTTTTTTAGTGTCACCAGTCAATTTTAGAACATTTTGTTACCCCAAAAGAAACTCTGTGTTTCTTGACTATCATTCTCTCACCCCCTCTTCCTTCTCCAGGCTTCAGCATCCTCTAATCTATGTTCTGTCTCAATAAATTTGTCTCTCTAGATATTCCATACAGATGGGGTCAATATAATATGTGGCCTTTGGCTACTGACTTCTTATATAATTCCCACCTCCAAGGAAGTGTTTAGAAAAAGGTGAAAGATTCATGTGATCTGAAGAGAAACTCCAGACTATTAAACTCCTATAGTTTCTATGAAGTTTATCCATATTGTAACATCTCTCAGTACTTAGTTCTTTTATGGCTGAATAGTATGTTATTGTATGGATAATACCATGTATTGTTTACCCATTCATCCGTTGATGGGCATTTTGGCTCTTTCAGCCTTTTGTCTGTCATGAATAATGTTTCTATGAACCATTGTGTGCAGTGTGGACAGATGATTTCATTTCTGCATATATACCTAGAAGTGGAGGTGTGGGTCACATTGTAACTCTGTGTCTCACTTTTTGAAGAACTACCAGGCTGTTTTCCAAAGTGGGTGCACCATTTTACTTTCACACCAGTAGTGTGTGAGGGTTCTGATTACTCCACATCCCTAATAACACTTGTTATATGACCTTTTAAAAATTATATTCATCCTAATGGGCATAAAGTGGTGTCTTATTGTAGTTTTAATATATATTTTTTCTGATTAGCAATTCTTTTGGGTATCTTTGCATAGTTTACTGGCGATTGTGCATCTTCTTTGGAGAAATGTCTAATAATACTTTGTCCACTTTAAAAATGTTTGTTTGTTATTGAGCTAATAGTTATATTTTTAGGTCCCTTATCAAATACTATATGATTTGGAAATCTTTTCTTTCACTTTGTCTTTTCACTGTCTGAATCTGGATAGTGTTCTTTGAAGCAAAGATCTTTAATTTTAATGAAGTCTTGTTTATTTTTGTTCTTGTTGCTTGTGTTTTTGTGTCATATCTAAGAATCCATTACCAAGTCTAGTTCATGAAAAATTGCCCCTGCAATTTCTTCTAGGAGTTTCTTAGTTTTAGTTTTGCTCCCCTTTGAGTTCATTTTTGCCGATGGCTGGAGGTCAGGATCCACTGTCAGTCTTCTGCATGTGAATATACATGTGTCACTTACTTCCTTCACTTTGTATAGGGTCTGTAAGGTTCATCTGTGTTATACCATGTATTAGTACCTTATTCTTTTATGGATGAATAGTATTCAGCTAAATAGTATCAAATATACAACATGGATGAATATTTTTTTAGTAGTTATAAACAAACGTTTATAAATATTACATGAAGTGTAAGAAGCCAGTAACAAATGGGTATCTACATGCAAATCCCAGCACCATTTGATGAAGAGGCTATGATTTCCCATACTCAGTAGTCTCAGAACCCTTGTCAAACTGTCATTTGACCCATTGTTCCAGAGTGTGTTAATTTTCACATATTTGTGAATTTTCCAATTTTCCTTTTGTTAAGATTCCTAGTTTTATTCCATTTTTTTGTCAGAGAAGATACTTTGGATGATTTCAGTCCTTATAAATGTATTTATATATCCTTTGTGACCTAACATATGGCATTTTCTTGTGAATATTCCATTTACATTTGTGAAAAATGTATATTCTGCTTTTGTGCGGTTGTATTCTATATATGTCTATTAGTTGACTTACAGTGCAATGCAGATTCCCTATTTTCTTATTGTTCTTCAGTCTTGTTTTTCTGTCTTTTTTTTTTTATTTTAATTTTTTCAGTTTATTTATTTTGAGAGAAAGCACAAGCAGGGGAGGGGCAGAGAGAGAGAAGGGAGACAGAGAATTCCAAGCAGACTCCTCACTGTCAGTGCAGAGTTCCTTGTGGGGCTTGAACTTATGAACCAAGAGGTTGTGACTTGAGCCGAAGGCAGACGCTTAACCAGCTGAGCCACCCGGGCACCTGTTTTTCTGTCTTATTGAGAATGGTGTTTGGAACTTTTCAGGTATTATTGGTGAATTGTCTATATCTCCTTTCAGATTTCAGTTTTTGGTTTACATGTTTTGGGGCTAATTTTTAGGGCATATATGTGTTTATATTGTTACATTTTCTTAAGGATTTAAATTTTCATAATGTTCTTTGTTTTTTGTAAACTTTTGACTTAAAACGTTTTGTCTGATATTAGTATAGCCATCCCAGCTTTCTTTCTTTTGGTTACTATTTGCATGGGCCATATTTTTCCATCTTTTCCATTTCAATGTAAAATATCTTTAGATTTATTATTTATTTATTCATTTTATTTTTAAAGAGAGAGCATGAGTAGGAGAAAGCAGAGGAGAGGGAGAGAGAGAATCCCAAGCAGACCCTGTGCTGTCAGCACAGAGCCCCGTGCGGGGCCTGATCCCATGAACCCAGGGATCATGAACTGAGCTGAAATCAAGAGCCAGATGCTTAACCGACTGAGCCATCCAGGTGCCCCTAAATGTCTTTAGATTTAAACTGTCTTATGGACAGCATATACTTGGGTCATGATTCCTACCTATGCTACCAGTCTCTGCCTTTAATTGAGCAGTTTTATTCATTTACATTTAGAGGAATTACTGATAAGGTACACTATTTTCTGCCATTTTGCTCTTTTTTTAGTGTCTCATTACCTTTTTAGTTCTTGGTTTCTCTATTATTGCCCTCTTATGTTTTCTTTTATTATACCATTTGATTACTCTCTCATTTTCATTTCTATATATTTTAAAAATTATATTTTCAGGGGTTACCTTAGTGATTACACTCTATTTCTTAAATTTGTAACTACTTATTTTGAATAAATAACACCTTAGCTTTAAGAGTATGTAAAAACTCTGCTTAAATACATCTTTCCCTGTCTCCTTTATGTTGTTGTTTTATTAATTGTATTATTTTACGTTGTGTGTCCATTAGCATAAATTATTAGTTTAAATATTTGTCTTTTAAGTCATGTAGAGAAGAAAGAGGAATTACAGTAAAAATCCAACAATACTGGTTTTTCTGTGTATGTATGTAGTTACCTTTATCAGAGTTTTTGTTTTTTATATGGCTTCGATTTGCTAATGTCTTGTCATTTATACTTCAAGAACATTGCTTATAGTGCAGGTTTATTAGTGAGCTCTTTTAGCTTTGTTTTTCTGAGAATGTTTAATTTCTCCTTCATTTTGGAAGGATCATTTTACAGATATAAAATTCTTATTTGACAGTGTTCTTTTTTAACACTTTTTGTCATCCCATTGCCTTATGGTCTCACTGGTTTTGGAGGAGAAATTGGGCTGAGAGTCTTATGGAGGACGATCCTATTTGAGTATTCCTTGTGTGTAATGCGTCACTTCTCTCTTGCTGTGTTCAAGGTTCTCCTTATTTTTGTCTTTTGAGGATTTGATTTTAAAGTGTTTTGGTGAATATCACTATGCATTTATCCACCTTGGGAGTCATTGAGCTTCTTGGACTTCTGGACTCGTGGCTTTCATCAAATTTGTAGGCTTGGACCTTATTTCTTCATGTATTCTTTCTGCTCCTTTCTCTACTTTTTCTTCCTTCTGGATTCCCATAATGCATATGTATGTTGGTACACTTGGAGGTGGCCCTCAGGTTTGTTAGGTTTTGTCCATTACTCTTCCACACACCCCCATCCCCGCTCTTCAGACTAGATAATTTGAATTGATCTATCATCATGTTAGCTGATTCTTTCTTCTGTCTGTTTAAATCTGGTTTTGAAATTCTCTAGTGAACTATGAATTTCAGTTACTGTACATTCCTGCCCCACACTTTTTCATTTTATACAGTCCTTGGCTTTCTTGAAACTTTCTACTAGCTGATACATCCCTCTAATTGTTTCCTTTAGCTCTTTGTCTCTGGCTTCCTTTAGTTCTTCAAATACATTTAAGGCAACTGATTTAATGTTATTGTCTAGTAGATCCTGTATCTCTGCTCCTTATGGACAGTTTCTTTTAATTTTCCCTGTGAATGTGAATACTTTCTTGTTTTTATGCCTGCTTTATAATTTTTGGTCGATCTTTGAAATGTTGGCCATTTCGTATTTGTAATGTAGTAACTAGAAATCTGATTCTTCTCCATTCCTTTGTTTTTGTCACTTGTTTTGGGTGGCAGTTGTTTGTTTATTGACTTTTCTAAACTATATTTATAAAGTCTATATTCTTTGTCATTTATAGTCTCTGAAGTCTCAATTTTTTTAAATTAGTGGTCAGGTTTTGTTACACAGGATTTTTCCTTAAATTTTGAGAGCCAAAATAAATGAAAATAACAAAAAAACTCCCAGTCTGCAGATTGGGTGTGTTTTGTGTTGTGTTACTCCTTTAGTGTTTAGTCAGTCTGTTTGCGACTTTGCCGTAGCCTTTCTTTCCTGCTGGTGGTAAGCCTAAAGATTAGTCTGAGGTGAAAGCTTAGGATTTCTCTAAAGTGTCCTTTGGGCATGCTTGTGGCTTTTCTGTTTTCAGTTTACATGTGTGCGCTTCAGTTCTTTAGTTTCCTAAAGAAACTTCCTCCCCAGCATTTTCTCTTTGGCTTTCAGTGTGTTTGTGGTTCTCACCTCAACTTTAAACCTTTGCCCCAGGTGGCGGCATGTTGTTTGTTGCCTTAAAATGCTGCAAGGAGTGTCCTTTGCCTAGCTGCCTTTCTGCCCTGAGAAAGTTCCCAGTTAGGTGAAACACAGGTTAAAGCGCCTTTATAACAGTTGTCCTGTCAGTCTCCAGTTAAGGTCAAAAGAGAGAAAATTGGCTTTTGAGATTGAGTAAAGAGTTTCACACTGGGAACACCAGTTGCCGTCTCTGAGCCCTCCTTGAGCATGGAGGAGGTTGGGATAAGGGAAAGTAGAAATGATGCAAAATTGTCTTGCTGTTTTTCTGTTTCCTTTTTCCTGATTCAACAATTTCTGGGTTGCTGCATGTTTTTGACTATTGTCCAAAGTTTTCACAAGTGGATTTTGACAGTTTTTGCTCAGCTTTTTGTTTCTGCGGAAGAATGGGCCCTTGAGGCTACCTACTGTGCTATTTTCACTGGTACCGTTCTTTATTTATGCAATCATGGTTTCCTGAAGTTCTTTGTCCATGTTTATAATGACTTGCTGGAGTTCGGGCGTCAGCAGGTACACGGCTCCCTGAAGGATGGCAGTGTCGGCAAAAGAGAGAGTGAGAGGGCCTTGGCTTGCTTTCTGGTCACAGGCAGGCGTCTCTGCCCTTCTGCCAGGCATCTCTTTATTTACAGATGAAGCGTTAACATGACATCGAAAAAGTGGAATTTTTACTACAAATAATTCTCAGTGCTAAGATGTTTTGAAAAGTGTACAGAAACAGGTTTTACAGAGGCATTTTTGCAGAATTACTCTAATTTCAGTGAGGTAGTTAATTTTTACAAATAGGATAACAAGATATTCTCAGTGAAAAGCAGATAACATACACATTTCTTTAAACTGGTAGTAAATCTTACAACTAAGAAGATAGCAGGGTAGCAAATACATTTGTTTATATCAGTAACGCTAAGATTCAGGCACAGGCTAGGCTAGGAGTCGTTCTGTCTGGCTCACAGGAGGAGGAATGTATTTGTTCTGGTTAGTAAGTTGCTTGTGTCAACCTTGTTATTTGATGTTGAATGTGTAAGCACCATAGGGGCCCTAGATGTGCTGGTCTTTGTGTATGAGTTTAAGTTTTAACTATTTTTACCCATCCTCATAATGGGTATCAGTGTAAGAGAAGGTTTTTTGTGGCACCAATTAGCAAAGGTATGTGCAGTAACTTATGTCTGGCTCGTGTTTGTTTCTTATCTCTAAGTTAGGCTCTTTTTCTCAGGGCCAGAGTTAATAGTAACTGTTGTGTTCTTTAACCCCCTTTATTATCTATGTTGTGGGTCTGTGAGGCTCATTAGAAGAGCCTTCCGCAGTGCTTTGTCTGCATTCTTCTTTGTAGAGGTGGGAATATGCTTCTCCCCATGAGGGATCTGTGTGGGAATATCAGTCTGACGTGGAGCATTGTAAGGCCTGATCAGTAACAGCATTCCCATTCCCATTATGGGCCAACAGTAGAAGGAGATGCCAGTTTCACTTCACAGCAGGAGCTGTCCAAACATCTGCCGTTTCCTTGCTGTGACTGTGTCATCCAGCGAGGCTGACGCAGCTCCCAGCAATGACTGGTTTGACACCTTTGTTAAGTCTCCCATCTGGGTTTTCTAACAGACATTGTTGCCTTCCTTTTTTTCTTTGCGTGGATTACACTTTCCTGTTTCTTTGCACATCTCATAATGCCTTTGTTAGGAATTTGACATTTTAGGGGTACCTAAGTGGCTCAGTTGGTTAGGCATCCAGACTCTTGATTTCAGCTCACGTCGTGATCTCCCAGTTTGAGCTCAAGCCCCGCATCAAGCTCTGCTGACATTTTGGAGCCTGATTGGGATTCCTCTCTCCTCTCTTTCTGCCCCTCTCCCCTGCTCATGCTCGCTCTCTCTCTCTCTCTCTCTCTCTCTGTCTCTCTCTCAAAATAAATGAATAAACTTAAAAAAAAAGAATTGGACATTTTAGGTACTATAGCATATCTGGATATTGATTCCTTTGGGGGATTTTCTAATTATTGTTCTATTACTACTGATTTCTTATTTAATTTTGTATAGTCATAGTATATAGTCTGTTCAGCCCTCTAAAATTTGTTGAAAGTTTTTTGTGACTTAGATTATCAACTAAGTTTTGATAAATCTTTCACATTCATTTGCAAATGGTACATTCCCACAGTCGCTAGATGTAGTGTTCCCTCAATGTAAACCAAATTTTAAGTTGGTTAATAGTGTAAAATTTTTATGTCCTTTTATCTTTTGGTCTTCTACCAGTTTCAGAAAATTTTGTATTTGTTTCTTCTGGTTCTACCTGTTTTTGCTTTATGTTTTAAAGCCATGTTATTAATTGAACATAAATTTAATATTTTTATATTTTCCTATTGAATTGACCCTGTTATCACCATAAACTTTTTTTAAATATCAACTAATACTTCTTCCTTAATTTGTTTTAACTCACCAGGTTTCTTGTGCTTTGTGTTTGCGTGGAGTGTTATTTTCCTTCTTTTAGCTTCAGGCTCTGTCCTTAAATTTACAGTGTTTCTCGTTTAAGTAACCCAAAATCTTTTTTAAATCCAGACTGATAGGTTTTAAATGGCTCGCTTACATTTATATGTAACTTACTGATATAATTGTACTTAAATCTATTATTTTGCTATTTGTTTTCTATTTGTTTCTTTAGCTTTTAATTTTCCTTTTTTCTTTCCTACCTTTTTTTAGGTTGATAAGTTATTTTTTACTTTTTAATCTCTTTTATTAGATTTTATGTTAGAATTTTTGTACTGTTCTTTTAGGATTACCCTGGATATCACAATATACAGTTTTGGGTTATTACAGTCTTAAGCTAGTATGTTATAATTTTCTATACAATTAAAAAACTTAACAGTAGTTTAACGCCATTTACTTCTCTTCATTTTTGGTGCGGTTGTTATATTTTCATATGTTTTACTTCTGTAGACATCACATGACACTTATATTATTGTTGCTTTAAATCGTCATTAGTCTTTTACATTTGTCCTTTCCTTGTTCTTCATTCTTTTCTCTAGTTCCATGCTTTCGGCTCTCGTCATTTTCTTTCAGCCTCAGGAACTCCTTTCAGTCTTTCTTGTCCTGCAGGTCTGCTGGAGACAGATACCTTCAGCTCTTATCTATCTGAAATGCCTTAATTTTTCTTCAGACTCTCTTAGCTTGCTGAATTTGTAGGTCCATATGTGTTTAGCTTTGGAAACTTCTTGGTTGCTCTTTCTTCAATTTCATGCAAACTAGGTCTATTTGACATATCCTTACATGCCTTTTATACAGTTTGTTCGGTACTTCCCATTCTGTTATTTTTTTGTGCTTCAATTTGGGTGTTTTTTGAATTGACTTGCCTGCTGTTGACGCATCCTATCTTCTGTGGTGTGTGGTGTCCTGTGAAATCCGTCTGTTGGTCCATGAATTAGCAGTGTCCACATTACCAGGGACCTTGTTCGAAAATGCAGTATCTCAGGCCCCCTCCTAGAATCAGTGAATAAGAATCTTTCTTTTTCAACAAAAATCATGCTTTTCAAGCTTTTCAGCAAAAACTGCAGAAGCCAAAAGACAGTCTCTAGGTTGTTACTATGAACATTAAATTTTAAAAGATACTGGTCTGTCTCATTCTAGCTCATTTAGTTAGGGGAAATGAAAAACCGTTTATTTACATCGTTGATGAAGCCTACAGGGGCTATACCCTTGGGATCTTTACAGTAGAACCCGTGTTATGTGCCACATACTTTGCTAAGCACTGTATTCATGTTGTCACATCGTATCCTTCCAGATATCCTGTGAACTCAGATTTCTGTGCTTATTCTTTAGATGATGCAGCATAAGCTTCGAGAGAGTAACTGTCACCTGGCTAGTAAGTACCTGAACTCAGACTTAATCCATACCAGACTTAAGCTGATGTTACATAGATTATCATTGTTTAAACCGGAGCACTTTTGAGATGAAAAGATACGCATCAATACGCTGGGGCGGCAGACAAGGCAAACCTGCCTTGGGCCAGCCGGGTCACGTGCGCAGCCCGCCTGCGGCTCTCTGCTCTACACCACCTCTCGCGCCCATGTAGCTGGCCCCTTCAGGAGCATGTGCTGCTGGTCGTCCGAGCCTGTGCAGCGCTTCCTGTGCTCCGCCTGCCGTTACGTAGAATGGCTAAATCCTCCGGTGCATTTGACCTTCTTGATAACTTTGTTACCTCTGTTAAAATCAGAGCTGAATGGAAGTTAAAGTAATGAAAATGGGTTTTACTTGATAAACTATTGTCATAGGGAGGATACTCCACTATAGAAGTGAGCTTGACTCTGAATACAGCCCGAACAAGTAGGGTTTTATGGCCAAGGAACACGATTGGCAGGGACATCGGTGTGAATGGAAAATTACTAAGAGTAAGGGGTTCTGAGTGAACCAGGCCAATATGATTCTTGCTGAACGCAGGCCAGTGTGGTCAGATATCACCTGCAGGATAATAGGGGTGAGGAGTTTGGTTAGATACCAAGGTGGTTTGCTAAATGGACCTAGCAGGATTCTTGCTAAAATTTTATTCTACAAGGAAAAACACGTATGGGTCTGCTTTGGGAGCGTTCAGAAGAGCCTTGATAAAATTTGGTCAAGCAAAGAATATTTTTCATTTCTCCCCTGTACTTCTGGTGTGTGTGTGTGTGTGTGTGTGTGTGTGTGTGATCTTTACTATCGTTGCACTTACCCTTTTGAATTACAGTTCTCCAGTGGCATCTCGAGTTCATCCCCTACAATGTGACATCCTTAAAGTTAGGCACTATTTTTCCTTTTCGTATTTCCTATACCCATTTTGGGCTTATTATAGAATAGGGACTCTGTTAATATTAGTAGTGAAATGATGACTCTTCTTGCTCTAGAATGATATGGAACTGAATCACACTTATGATAATGGTGTGGAAGAGAAGAAGCACGTTTAGATGCTTTCAATAAATAAAAATAACTTGGATTGGGTATGTAGGGAAAGAGAGCTAAAAATGACTGAGGTTTCTGTGAGGCCATATTTTTTTCAATATAATGTATATCTCAAATACATTTCATTGCTTTTTCTTCCTTTCTAGGACAACCCAATTAACATGAGCTGAGAAAAAAATTAGTATTAATATGTAATTGTCATTTTGGAATAAGCTATTGGTGTGACTGAACAGGACTATCAGCACTTCCTTGTGCTGTTTGTTTGCAGGACTGACTTAGCCATTGTTCTTTGACTGTGGATCCCCCTTTCCTGTATGTATGACCCTTTCCTGTTCTGATATCTCTGATTAAGTTATGCAGTCCAATTTGAGGAAACCATTATTCATTATTTTTAAAAATCCTGATGATTCATCAGCAGAAATTCACTTTTCTTGCTTTGTGTGATTACACTGTTGTTTGAAAGTCATGACACTGCTTTTCTTTTAAAAAATACTCCTGTCATCATATGCTAAGAATAATGATTCCATATACAGTTTTGTTTGCATGATTACATTTAACTAAATGCTTTTTGCCAAGGTTCTCTTCCCAGTATTTTCTCTTTTCGAGGCAATCTCATATTAGGTCTACTATGGCCCTTTCCTGGGCTTTTCATTTCCCATCCCGCCTCTTATGTATCCAGAACAGTGACTGTGGGAAGCATATCTAGAGGTGGTACCTTCTAGATAAAAGAAGTAATGTGCACAAGGCACTAAACAGTGAGATTAAGATGCTAACTACTTGATTGATTAGATGATGTTATTCACATTTTCAAGTTTAGAATATTTTTTTAGTGCATAATTAGCCTAGGTCAAAATAGTATTCAGATAAAATAACAATCTCTCAAATTATTTGAATGGCATTATTTCCTCTCATGGTTTGCTAAAGTTCAGAGAATGACAAGCCATCCTCTCTAGTTTATGATTAGTATCTTTCTCTTTTTTTTCCTTCCTTTCCTTTTTTTTTTTTTGACATGGTGGCTTACTGTTTTAATGAATTCTTTTTTAAAAAAGAAGTTTTTCCTCTACTATACTCTTAACTCTCCTTATCCTTCATCCCATCCCAGTAACTGGGGCAGCGACCTCCTGGGTAGCCTCCTATAGCTTTTCCATGATCGCATGACATACGGAAACACCATCCCCTACCTCCTCTACACACACTCATTAGGACTGAGAGGTTATTAGTTTATAAAGCAATCATATTGTATGCTTCTTTTTATTATATGAAAACATGCATTATGAAAAATCTATTCAAGCCAGGTACTTTTGCACTAGTAACTAAATCTTTTTGTTTATTTTCCTAGTATTCCACTCCATGGGTTGTACTACCGTAATGTTTTCATATTTTTGGTTCTTGAGTTTACATTTTATTACTACTTTACTCTACTTTTAGGAGTACATTGCTTGCTTGAACATTTATTTTAAATTTTTATTGACATTGATTTTTCAAAATTATACAGAGAATGCTTTCTTAGAATCTATTCCAAGAGACATTTCTAGCAATCATGTAACACGGCCTCTCTTTACTACCATCCTATCAGCCCTAGGTGCTGTCCCTCTTGTTTTTGCCAGTTGAATGGGTATAAAGTGATATCACATAATTTTAACTCATTTTCTTCAATACTAGGTATTACTATTCTCTCACATGTTTATTAATTATTTTTAATGGTTATTAACAATTTATTTGCTGTATTGTGATTAATTTACATCAACTTTTTTGCCATTTTCACTTCTTTATTTTGCTTTCAATTTTTATTTTTTGTTATAAAATACTTCAAGTAATACTTCACATGGAAAAATATATAGCACTGTAGTCACCACACAACTTTTCAAATATATCATTTTGCCATTTTCAGATTTTTCTCTGATTCATTATTATGAAGAATTACATTTTTCCAATTCAGCTATCTCTGCTATTTATAGGATAAAGAACTTTTGCGGGGGACCAGCCCACACACCAGAGTCTAAGGTCTCTGAGTAGGGGGTTGGTGTCAGCGAAATATCTATAAGAAAGAACACAGACAACATGAATGGTGGAAGAGACCACACTTTACTGTGAAACTTAGTGTCTTATATACCATAGGTGATTACATCTTTCTTTGAATGATTATATTGTTTGTAACTTCTTAGGAATCACATGTTTCAGAAAGGATCATTGTTTTCACGGAAGAGAGAACAGAAAATTAAAGACAGAAATGGAGTACAATACAGAAGATCAAAAAACATAATTTATCACTAAAAATACATCAGCGGGAGTCTTATTTTGCGTACATAGTGTAATATTAACTGAAACTTATGACAAGGCTATTTTTCTTTAAAGGTTAACAATAGTCTGTGAGTAAGGTGCCTCTAACCAGGGAGGACGTTTCAATAAGAAAGTCTGCCCATTTACTGAAACCGCAATTACCAAGTGGCATGAATAATAGGAGAACTAACTCCAGTCCCTGATCCATTTAGGTCAAGCAGTCAAGCACACACATTTTCAAGTAGGGGAAGCAGGGTCCCAAAGGCCACACAGCACTTCTGGCTGGATGGGCCCCAACAAACTTTATCTTAGTTTTATTTAATTTTTTATTTTTTAAGAATCATTGTAGGATTTGGTTTGCTATTTAAAATATTTCGGATTTTTGTATCTGTTTTGGTAAGTGAGACGATTTGATTATGATGTCTGGCTGGTTTGGGGATCTTGGTAAACTAAACTTACAAGGTGTATGAGTTTCCCTGTGCTCTTTTTCTGTTCTCAGTAATAGTATACTGAAGATTGGAGTTATCTTTCATCTTTGGTTGAACTCATATAAATTTCATCTGGGCTTCATGGTGGTTTTTCCTTTCTTCTTATTCCCTCTTTCTCTTTCCTCTTTCCTCTTCCTTTTTTCTCCTTTATTTTTGTAAGTAGATAGATTATTTATTTAATGGTTCTAGTTCTTTTGAGGTTTTTAATTCTTTTCTGAAAAATTTTTAAAGAAGTGTTTATTTATTTATTCTGAGAGAAAGAGACAGAGTACAAACAGGGGAGGGATAGAGAGAGACAGAGGCACAGAGTCTGAAGCAGGCTCCAGGCGCTGAGCTGTCAGCCCAGAACTCAACGGATGGCTCAAAGTCATGAACCGTGAGATCATGACCTGAGCCGAAGTTGGATGCTCAGCTGTCTGAGCCACCCAGGCGCCCCTGTAGTTTTTCATTTTTGAATCCAGTTTTTAAAGTTACATAGTGATTTTATTTATTTATTTATTTATTTATTTATTTATTTACATTTAGATAATGCTTCATCAATAATAATCAATGAGTAATTATCAAAATTTATTTGAACTTCACCTTTCCAGAAAGAAGTAGGAGCATTCTTAAAACTCAAAGGCATCAATGATGGGTCATTCAGCACCTCATCTAATTTTTCCCTTTCACACTCAAACTTATAAAACTTGCTTTTTGACTAGAATGATGTTGAAACTAGAAAAATATAAATATGTCAATATTTTTAATATCAACTTGATCACTTTAATATGCACATATTATCAAGTAATTCACCAATAATATGATTCAAATTAAAAATTCTCTTCATACTTAAAAAAAATACATAGTGATTTTAAAGTTGTCTGTCTATATTTTAAAATCTATTGGCATTGTTTATTTTCTTTCTGTCTTCATAACCTGTAATTATACTTTATAAAACATTTTAATGTTTTTAAATGTTAATTTTCGAGAGGGGCACAGCATGAGTGGGGGAAGGCAGAGAGAGAGACAGGGAGATACAGACTCTGAAGCAGGCCTCACTTTTCATCACAGAGCCCAATGTTGGATGGGCCTTGAAGTCATGAACTGCAGGATCGTGACCTGAGCCGAAGTTGGACACTTAACCGACTGAGCCACCCAGGCACTCCAGTTATACCTTTAAAAAATCATTAGTGTTTATTTGTGGGGGTTTATCTTGATCAGATTTGACAAAGGCTTATTTAGCTTTTATTTTCTTGATTCTCTTTATTGAATCTTTATTCTGTTAACTTCCACTCTGTCACATTTTCAGCTGGCTTCTAGATTATTCTGTTTTTTTTTTTAGTGTATTGAGTTAGATAACTTAGATAATTTTTTATCTTCTGATATAATCAGGTTAATGCTATAATTTTCCCTCTTAAATATCACTTTAGCTATATTACATAATTCTTAGTACATGTTATTAATTATTCATTATAAATACACTTTAAAAAAATTTTTTTTTATGTCTTTTATTTATTTTTGAGAGACAGAGAGAGTGCGAGCAGGGGAGGGTCAGAGAGAGAGGGAGACACAGAATCCGAAGCAGGCTCCAGGCTCCGAGCTAGCTGTCAGCACAGAGCCCGGCTCGAACCCACGAACTGCGAGATCATGACCTGAGCCGAAGCCGGCCGCTTAACCGACTGAGCCACCCAGGCGCCCCTATAAATACACTTTAATTTCTGTTATAATTTCTCCTATAATCTTTGAGATAATAAGAAATATGTGCAAATACAAGAATGAATGCAAGAATACAGTTTAAGAGTTGTTGTGGAATACTGTTTTTATATGTAACTTACTGAAATTATTACATTTCTTAACCAACTGAGCCACCCAGGCACCCTGAAATTATTACATTTCTATGAGTAAACAGTTGTGTTGATAATTTAAATGAAAATTGTATATCTTTATTGTCAGTGTGTTGAGTTGGTGTCATTTTTGTCTACCATGGAAAAGAATGAAAACATTACTAGAATAAAAATACATTTGTTTTTGTGAGGCTTATGTTTTCAAATATATAGGATTAAGTATGATAACTAACTTGAATTAAAAATTTTTTAAATTTTTTAAGTATTCATTTCTGATTTAGTTGAAGTGTGGTTAGAGACCATGGTGATTATTCTCTGACACTTTGGAGACTTGTTCTTAGACTCCAAAAGATTGGGATATGTATGTGTGTGTATGTGTGCATGTTCTATGTGTGCTGGGAAATAACGTCATTATTTAATTGTGTGGCTTTTTGTTTCATATGTTTTCATAACAAAGTCTTCAAACCTTTGTTAATGTGCCTTCGAAAATATCTTTGAAAAAATCATATACCCTTGCAGTTTAAGGTGACATTTAAATTTTTTTCCTTGTAAGTTTAAAAAGTGCAGAAAATATAGTTACGAGTGCACTGTGTAAAGTTGACATTTAAAAGTAAAACTGTTGTGCTGTTCTCTTTAAAGTATTCAAGGACTTCCAAATAATTTAATTGATGCCTTCATTATTAATTTAAACACACACAAATTTGAATCAGCCTTTCTGTGCAAGACAACTAAAAAAATCGGATAAAATGTTTTTAAAAATCTGCTTGAAAGCATCCCAGCAATCGTATTTTAAAATGTAGGGGAAAAGATTAAATTAAGAATTCAGTTGTAAGTCATGCTGAGCCAAAGGGTGTCCGCTGCTACTGTATCTGTGCTGAGTTGTTGTTTCAACCCCATTACAAATTATAGTTGTTATAAAAAGGTACTGGTTGCTCTCTGTAATCATTTCTCTTTTACCTCTTTCCTAGGAATCACACCTGTGTATCATAGTATGTTTGCTTTAATGAGTGAAGCAGAAAGGATCTGGTATCCGCCCAACCATGTCTTCCATATAGATGACTCAACCAGGCACAGCGTACTCTACAGGATAAGGTACTTTCTGCAATACAGCGATTTAGTGGTTAAAGGGCAAAGTGAGAGAAATTATCAAGTATATATACACATACGTGTTATATATATTTAGGTTTTTTTATTGTGAGTGGGGGAAGGACTAGGGACGGGGGAGAGAGAATCCTAAGCAGGCTCCACGCTTGGCATAGAGTCCAACCCGGGGCTTGATCTCAGGACTGCGAGATCACAAGCTGAGCCCGTCTCGAGTCAGACACTCAGCTGACTGAGCCCCCCAGGCATCCCCAAGCATATTTTTAAATTGCAGAGTACTTAATAACAGGGACCAGAACTTCATTTAAGACTTTTTCTCTGCTGGAGTAAGTGTTTATAAATGTTTTTTCACTGGAATCCTCTGAGTTTTTCTGGTGGGATGCTACTTTATCACTTACGATTATAATTAAGTTCTAAAAAGGATGTGAATGTTCTTTACTGACAAAATCCTGAATGTTTGGAATATTGTTAGTTTCCCAGGAAGTTTAATATTGTGTGCAATAAAATGTAGTCTCCCCCCTCTTTTTAATAATTTTTTGAGTGGGGCACTTGGGTGGCTCTTTCAGTTAAGTGTCCAACTTCAGCTCAGGTCATGATCTCACAGTCTATGAGTTTGAGGCCTGCATCCAACTCTGTGCTGACAGTTCAGAGCCTGAAGCCTGCTTGGGATTCTGTCTTCCTCCCTTTCTCTCTGCCCTCCCCATTTGTGTTCTCTCTCAAAAATAAGCAAATCACCTTTAAAAAATATATAATATTTTCAGAGTTGAAGTGGAGGAACGGTGTGATTTCGCCAATGTGTATTTGTAGCTACAACTTACTAATTTATTTCATAATTTTCTGCTCAAAATGATAAAGCAAAGAAATATGTTTGATCTGTGGCTCTTATGAAATAGATTGTTTCCATGTGGAGTTGGTGTTGCATAGTAAGAAAAAAGCACGTCGACTCATTGAGGCGCCTGGGTGGCTCAGTCAGTTAAGTGTCAGACTTCAGCTCAGGTCATCATCTCACAGTTTGTGAGTTCGAGCCCCGCATCGGGCTCTGTGCTGACAGCTCAGAGCCTGGAGCCTGCTTTAGATTCTTAGTCTCCCTTTCTCTCTGCCCTTCCCGTGCTCATAGTCTGTCTCTCTCTGTCTCAAAAATAAACAAACATTAAAAAAAAAAAAACAAAAAAAAAGGAAAGAGAAAGAAGCCTTAAGAAGCCTTAAAAAACGAAGGTTTAGGAGAGACATCCTTACCATGGAAAAGGTTAAAGAGTATTTACCAAGAGCAAATAATATTCTCAAATGGTAAGAGGTTAGAAGCAGTCTTTGAAAAATCACAAACAAGATAAAAAACAAGAATAGCCACCACCATTGCTTCTATTTAGGATTTTAGTGGAATTCTTAGCAAATACCCTAAGACAAAAATAGATAAAATGTTTAATAAATGAGAACAAAGAAGCAAAGAGTCACTATTTGGAGATGTTATGATTGTTAACATAGAAAATGTAAACAATTTTATAGACCTCGATAATAGGCATTCAGCAGAATGCTAAGTCTATGTGATCAGTGCATTAAGAAATCAACTCTTTCTGGAGCATTTGGTGCCTTAGTTGGATGGTTCAGTTGGCTAAATGTCTCCCTCTTGATTTTTTTTGTTTTCTTGACTCTTGATTTTTAATGGGCTCGAGACTCCCCGCTGGACATGTAGCCTGTGTGAGGTTCTCTCCCCGACCTCCTTCTGCCCCTCTTTCTCACTTGCACGTGTGTGCTCTCTCTCTCTCTTTCCCTCTCTCTCTCTCTCTCACTCACTCAAAATAAATAAATGAACATTAAAAAAATCAACTATTTGTATACACCATGAACAAACAGAAAAGAGGTCATTTAAAATAACAACTAGTAGCAACAAAAAATGCCAAGTACCTAGGACTAAGTCCATCCAAGTAAGATATTTATGCAGGTTTTAAGACCTTACAAAATTGTATTAGTTATATTTATTTATTATTTTTTTTTAATTTTTAAAAAATTTTTTGAGAGAGCGTGATTAGGGGAGAGGTAGAGAGATGGGGAGACAGAGGAAATGAAATGGGCTCTATGCTCACAGCAGCAGGCCCGATGTGGGGCTCAATCTCATGAACTGCGAGATCATGAGAACTGAGCCACACAGGTGTCCCCAAAGTCGAATATGTAGAAGAAGCATGTTAACATGCTACATATGATTGACAAAATATCAAAATCTTACAGAGGGTATTTCTTACTACTTTCTGTAATGACTGTACCTTCTGCAGTTAATAAGTGTATCTTTTGATTTAACATTGTCTGTAGAGCAGAGGTCTACAATCTTTTTCTGAAAAGGCCAGTAGTAACTGTTTTAGGCTTTGAAGGCTGTTTTAACTATGCAGCTCTGTTATGATAGTGTGAAAGCAGCCATCAATAATAAGTAAATGAATGGGCATGATGGTGTTCCAGTAAAACTTTATTTATAAAAACTCACAGTGGACCAGAATTTGCTGACTTCTTCTAAAGAATTAAAAATTGCTACCCTTACCAAGTTTGTGAATTTCTCCTATTCTTTAAAAAATTTTTTTTAAACATTTATTTATTTTTGAGAGATAGAAAGAGACAGAGCATGAGCAGGGGAAGGGCAGAGGGAGAGGGAGACACAGAATTGAAGCAGGCTCCAGGCTCTGAGCTGTCAGCACAGAGCCTGATTTAGGGCTTAAACTCATGAACTGCAAGATCACAACCTGAGTCGAAGTCAGATGCTTTACTGACTGAGCCACCCATGTGCTCCAAAATGCCTTGTTTTAAATGTTTATTTATTTTGAGAGCAGGACGCTCAACCAACAGAACCACCCAGGTGCCCCACCCCCCAACTTAAAATGAATCATAGACCTAAATTTAAGAGCTAAAACTTTAAAACTCTTAGAAGACAATATAGGAGTAAATCTGTGTACTTAGCATATGCAGAGGTTTCTTTAGTCTGGCACCAGAAGCTCAAGCAACAAAAGAAAAATATGTTAATTGGGATTCATCAAAATATATGTTTGTGCATCAAAGGATGGTGTCAGGAATGAAAAGATGGGGATGCCTGGCTGGCTCAGTTGAGCATCTGATTGTTGATTGGCTCAGGTCATGATCTCATAGTCTGAGATCGAGCCCTGTGTTGGTCTCTGTGCTGATAGAATGGAGCCTGCTTGGGATGCTCGCTCTCGCGCTCTCTCTCTCTCTCTCCCTCCCCACCTCTCCCTCACTCACATGTGTGCTTGCTCGTGCTCTCTCAAAAATAAATAAACTTTAAAAAAAAAAGAATGTGAAAAGACAGCCCACCAAATGGAAGAAAATGTTTGTAACTTAAATATCTGATAAAGGTCTTATATTTGGAATACATAAGGAACTTTTTTAATGTTTATTTGTTGATTTTGAGAGAGAGAGGGAGAGAATCTCAAGCAGGCACCACACTAAGAGCATGGAGCCTGACTTCGGGCTCTGTCCCATGAACTGTGAGATCATATCCTGAACAGAAATCAAGAGTCATGCTTAACCAACTGAGCCACCCAGGCACCCCTGGAATACATAAAGAATTCTTAACAGTTCAATAGTAGTGTGACAGATAACTCAGTGAAAATATGGGCAAAGGATTTGAATAGATATTTTTCTAAATAAGACATACAGATAGCCAGTAAGCACATAAAAAGATGCTCAACATCATCATTCTTTAGAGAAATGTAAATCAGAAACACGACAGGCTACCAGTTCACCCATTAGGATGACAAAGATATAAAAGATGGACAATCACAAGTTGTTACGAATTTGTCAAATTATTACTTATTAAATAGGGCACGGGGTGCTGGATGGTGAGCCATGCTTCAACAGCAGAGCACAAGAGAAATTGAAATAGAAAAGTTTATTACTCAAAGCTTCTGGAGAAAGTATCCAGCATGCCTTGAGGGCCACATGGGGAGATCAAGGCAGGGTACAGAGAGAGACACATAGGACCCAGGGCACATGGCTTTCCTAGGGTCTGTGGGTAGAGTGCTTTGGGGTTCCTTGGCCTAGGCTCAGTTTGGTCAATTCAAGCCAAAAGAGCTCGTCTTTGGTAAGCTACATGGGAGTCTTATAGAAGGGGCTGCTATGGGTAGGGGCTGGAAAACGGGAGAGTGTTGATCACAAATGTGTTGGAGAAGTTGTATCAGAAACTGACATTTGCTTGTGACTCAGTGGGCTGTTGTCTAGGACATGCACTGGCATGAAGGGACTAGTGTCAGTTTAAGGTCACTGCAAGACTCTTGGCTAAACAAAATGGATGCCAAGTCAGCAGTCACAAAGACCAGCTTAGCTAAACTCTCCACGTGTTGTCAAGGATCTGAACCATCGGGACGCTCATATGTTGCTGTTGGAGATGTAAACTCGTGCAGCCACTTTTTAAAACAGTTTGTTTCCCAAAAAGATGAATGTAGCGCACACACACACACACACACACACACACGCACACACACACGTACGTACGGTTCATAGCAGCCTTATCCATAATAGCAAAAAGATGGAAACAACTCAAATGCTCATCAAGTGATGAATGAAGAAACAGAATGTGGTTTATCCATACAACCGAATATTAACTGGGCAATGGAAGGGAATGAAGTACTAGTATTTGCTGTAATGTAGACAGTCCTTGAAAATATTATGCTCAGTGAAAGGAGGTAGAAAAGGCCACATATTATACAATTCCATTCATATGAAATGTTCAGAACAGGCAAATTTATAGAGATAGACTAGTGGTAACTTTGGGGTGGGGGTAGTTGAGGTGATTCGGGGATGACTGCTGGTAGATCGGGAGTTTCTTTTACGGGGGATGAAAATGTTCTAAAATTAGATTGTGGGTCGTTTGTACAATGCTTCAGATATACTAAAAACATTTTGAATTGTATGCTTAAAGTAAACTTTAAGGTTTATGTATTATTTCTCAGTAAAGGTGTAAATAAAGCAATATGGAATATTCTTTGTTTCTTTGGAGGACAAGTTTCATTCACTCACTCATTTGTACTGAAGTGTTGCTGACATAGTGTGTTAGTTTCTGGTACACAGCGTAGTGACTTGGCGGGTCTTTACGTGGCAAGCCTAGAGGTCATCTGTCACCACTACCAGGTTTTTTTTCTCCGTTAGTCTGTTTCTTTTTTACATTTTAATTCATTTGTTTCACTTTTTAGGTTGCACATAGAAGTGAAATATGGTATTATTGGTCTTTGTGTGACTTCTTTCAGCTAGCATAATACCTTTTAGACCTCCAATGTTGTTGTGAATGGCAACATTTCGTTCTTTTTTACTGCTGAGTAATACTCCATAGTGCATATACACCACACTTTATTTGTTCGTCTGTTGATGGACACTTGGGCTGCTTCCGGATCTTGGCTATTGTAAATTACGCTGCAGTAAGTGTAGGGGTGCCTGTATCATTTCAAATTAGTGTTTTCATTTTCTTCAGATAAATACCCAGTTGTGGAATTACTGGGTTGTATGGTATTTCTACTTTTAGTATTTTGAGAACCTGCATACTGTTTTCCCTCGTGGCTGTTAGAATCCTTCCAACAGTGCCTGGAGGGTCTCTTTTCTCCACATCTTTGCCAGCACTTGTTATTTCTTGTCTTTTTGATACTAGCCATTCTGATTGGTGTGAAGTGGTATCCTATGGTGATAGCCTCCATTTCCTAAAAGAAGAAGCCATTATTTGTTTTCACACCAGTTAGTATTTTCAGATTCCTCTGCTGATATCACTGGATTAATATTAAAAATTTTTTGTTACTATTTTATTTCTATGTTTTTCTGTTTCCTATTGCTTTTGCATTCTGTGCATAGAAGCAAGAAGCATAGGGGCACCTGGCTGGCTCAATCGGTTAAGTGTCCAACTCTGGATTTTGACTCAGTCATGATCTCACCAGGTTGTGGGACCCTGCTTTGCAATTCTCTCTCTCTCTGTCTCTCTCTCTCTCTGTCTCTCTCTCTTCCTCTCCCACCAACACACACACACTCACTCACTCTCTCTCTCAACAAACAGACAAACTATTAAAACAATCAGACAGCTTATTGATTTTACACTTAAGTTTCTTATGTTTTTTTGTCTATATTATTATCATGGTCTTACCCATATTTTCTTTTGTCCATACCTTGTATTTAACACTGTTAGCTATGTTTTCTGATTAGGGGATGATACCTTTCAGTGTGCTGGAAGTAGTTATATGTACATAGTATGTTTATATTTGAACTACTTGGAGGCTGACTGATGTTCTGTCTTGCAGATTTTACTTTCCTTACTGGTATTGTAATGGCAGCAACAGAACCTATCGGCACGGAGTAGCTCGAGGTGCTGAAGCTCCTCTTCTTGACGACTTGGTCATGTCTTACCTCTTTGCTCAGGTATCATATTATCTTACTTGTAAACGTGTTAAAGGATAAGAATCTTGCTGTGCTCTGCAGCTCAGCAGGGAAATCTTCATGTCTGGGGAAATTGGTGTTCTGTCGTGCCGAGCAGGCACAGAAAGTAACAAAATTGAGTCTTCTTATCACTAGTTCTGAATCCCATAATTTGTAAATAATACATAAATAATAGAGGTTCCCTTAGTTAGCCCTTTTGAATTTTTTAATTTTTTCTAGTGCTTTAGGACATTTTAAGGATTTCACAAAGTGCAGATTGAGTTATATCACATGATTCATGTAGATATAAGTGCCTGAAATATATGACACTAAGATTTATTTAGAGGAAGAAAAAACTTTTCATTCCTGAACAATTTCAGTCTTCAATAGTGGGTAATAAAATGTAAAGAAAAGTAGGGACCCATATAAAAGTGAGTTATCAGTAGTCTATTTAGTTCCTCTGAGAGGATGGCTAGATGTTGGTACTTGATCTGATAGCTCTGTTTTAGTTATTTGTTCACTGATACTGTTATATTAAACTTTCGTTGTGTTTTTGAACATTTTTTATGCTTTCTTATTGTCACTTTAATTTAAATAATAATTGAAATGTTCTGTCATTAAATAACTTCTGTTTTTATGTGTACAAGATTGAGGATTATAAACTAAAGAAAAAATATATGAGTGCTTCTGTGGAAAGATATGCTCTTGTTACTTCCAAGATGTCAGATTAAAGAGTTCTGAAGCAGATTTGCACAGATCCTTCTGGCTCACATTTCTTTTTAGTTAACATACGGTATAGCATTGGATTCAGGACTGGATTAAAACCCAGTGATGAATCACTTACATATGTCACCCAGGGCTCATCCCAGCAAGTGCCCTCCTTAACGCCCATCCCCTATTTAGCCAATCCCCACCCACCCACTTCCCCTCCAGCAACCCTCAGCCTGCTCTCTGTATTTAAAAGTCTCTTATAGTTTACCTTCTTCTCCTTTTATCTTATTTTTCCTTCCCTTCCCTTAAGTTCATCTGTTTTATTTCTTAAATTCCATGAGTAAAATTGTATATCTTTCTCTGACTTATATCACTTAGCATAATACACTCTAGTTCCATCCACGTTATTGCATATGACAAGATTTCATCCAATTTGAACGCCAAGTAATATTCCATGTGTGTGTATACATGTGTGTGTATGTATGTGTGTGTGTGTGTGTGTGTCACGTCTTCTTTATCCATTCATCAGTCAGTGAACACTTGGGCTTTCTCCATAATTCGGCTGTTATCAATAGTGCTGCTATAAACATTGGGGTGCGTTTGCTCATAGCTCATGTGTCTAAGATATCTAAGAAGCCTGGTTCAGTTTGTGAGCAAGAAATTGAAAGATATTTCTCTTTTGGGTTATGAGAACAAACAACTTTCTCTAAATTCTGGTAAAATATACTTAATAAAATTACCATTTTAACCATTTTTACATGGACAAATTAGTGGCATTAAAGTATACTCACATTATTGTGCAACCATCGCCATCATTCGTTCTTAGAACATTTTTCATCTCCCTAGACGGAAACTTCATACCTGTTAAACAAGGAATCTTATTGAATGCCCCACGCCCTCTGGCCCCTGGCAACTACCTTTTTGCTTTCTGTCTCTGTGAGTTTGCCTATTCTGGGTGCCTCATATAAGTGGTATTATACAGCATTCCCTCTCTTATGACTGACTTATTTGTCTTAGCATAATGTCCCCAAGCTCATCCATGTCATAGCAGATGTCAGAATTCCCTTTAAGGGTGACTTTGTATCCCATTGTATAAACCACATTTTGTTTATCCATTGGTCTGTTAATATTTGGTTGCTTCCACCTTTTGGCTCCTATGAATAATACTGCTATGAACATAGGTATACCGATATTTGAGATCCTGCTTTCAATTCCTTTGGATATATATCCAGAAGTAGAATTATTATATGGTCATTCTATTTTTAATTTTTTTGAGGAACCGCTACACTGGTTTCTATGGCAGCTGCAACGTTTCACATTCCACCAGCAGTGCACAGGGATTCCGATTTCTCCACAGCCTCACTAGCACTTGCCTTCTGGTTTTTTGTAAGAGACGTTCTGATGGATGTAAAGGGATATCTCACTGGGGTTTTGGTTTGCATTTCCCTAATGATTAGTGATATTGAGCATTTTTCTTATGCTTTTTGGACACTTGTACATCTTCTTTGAGGAAACTTCTATTTGTGTCCTTTGCCCATTTTTTTAATCAGGTTGTTGTCAAGCTGTAAGTGTTCGTAATATATTCTGGATATTAACCCCCATCAGCCATATGATTTGCAGATCTTTTCTCCCATTCTGTCTTCTACCTTTCACATCTCTTGATGTGTCCTGTGTTGCTCACAAGTTTTTAATTTTGATGTAATCTGATTCTTCTTCTTTTATTTACCTGTGCTTTTGGTGTCATGTCTAAGAAATCACTACCAAATCAATATCACGAAGCTTTCCCCCTATATTTTCTTGTAAGCGTTTTATTGTTTTAGCTCTTATGTGCTTATGTTTAGATCTTTGATTCATTTTGAGTTAACTTTTATCGATGGTGGAAGGTAAAGACTCAATTTCATTCTTTTGCATGTGGATATGCAGTTTTTCCAGCACCATTTGTTGAAAAAACTGTGTCTTTCTCCATTGAATGATTTTGGTGCTCTTGTCAAAAATGATTTGACCACCACCCAGCTTTTATATAGCTTCCTCTGTTTCAGTAGTCATTAGGAAAAGAGAGAGAGAGAGGCTTTTGAGACTAGATCCTGTGAGGTTATAACTTTATGTTTCTTTTATAATGATATCACTTGTGCTATGGAACTGGTTTTATTTTGGTGATTAAAAAGACAGTTTTCCTAAGCTGTTTATTCAGCTGCTTTCCCCTAGTATCAATACTGTGATATCTCAACTTATGATCTAGAAAAAATATTGATGGTTTCTAATTTTGTCTTCCTAGGAAGGATTTTCTTACCTAGCACAGCGAAATGATTTCACAATAGAATCCTAAATTTTATCTAGGTAATAAATACCACATGTAATTTTCTAATTCTAAATGTTTCTATTTCTCTAAATTTGTGCCCAGAAAATACATAAGGTAGTAATTAACTTATCCAGATCATATTGATATCTGGTTAGATTATATCCATATTATAGATGAAATAAAGCAGATTTGACTGGTGATATCATCAGAGTATAAGATTATGTTGATATTTTTAAATAACTAAAATAATTCAGCTAAAGTATAAAGTATGTAAGATCTTACTATAGAAGGATAGTTTTGCTGGGGCACCTGGGTGGCTCCGTTGGTTATGTGTCTGACTTTGGCTCAGGTCATGATCTCACAGTTTGTGGGTTCAAGGTCCAAGTTGGGCTCTGTAGTAACAACTCAGAGCCTGGAGCCTGCTTCGGATTCTGTGTCTCCCTTGCTGTCTGCCCCTCTTCTGCTTGTGCTCAGTCTCTCTGTCTCTCAAAAATAAATAAACATTAAAAAATATTTTTAAAAAGATAGATTTGGGAAAGGTAAGCCAATAAAAGCCAAAAATTAGACGTTCCTTTTAGATGCATTTTCTTCAGAGGGTGGCTTTTTTTTTTTTT
>NC_043712.1:84737064-84756985 GCF_006229205.1 Suricata suricatta
TGATATCATTAAATATAGCCCCTCAGTAAATAAATAAATTGCTGCTATGTGAACAACCTTTAATGAATTCATATATATTCAGCAAAAAAAGTATGTTCCCTCCATTTTGTTAATTTATTAAAAAAATTTTTTAATGTTTTATTTATTTTTGAGAGAGAGAGAGAGATAGCATGAGCAGGGGAGGGGCAGAGAGAGAGAGAGAGAGAGGGAGAGAGAGGGAGACACAGAATCTGAAGACAGGCTCCAGGCTCTGAGCTAGCTGTCAGCACAAAGCCTGATGCGGGGCTCGAACCCATGAACTGTGAGATCATGACCTGAGCCAAAGCCGGATGCTCAACCGACTGAGCCACCCAGGTGCCCCTGTTTCTTTAAAACCTTGGTTAAATATTGATATTTCAGCTAATATTGTAATTCTTAGATTTCTTATCAAGAAAATTGCTGTTACTTTTTAGAATATTGGTGCTTTTTATGTTTTGCCTTTCTTTTTTCCCATTATGTGTTCAGTCTGATTTCCATATTCCTAAATCATATAGACCAAAATCTTGAAATTTCTGGTTTTTCTTTTTCTTCATTTTGTTCAGACTTTTAGTGTCTTATGTTCACTACATCAGATCCTTATTATCTCATATCTGTACCATTATAGCAGCCTCTTACAGAGTCTCCTTGAATACACCTTATTTCCTTAAAGCACTTTTCATTGCTACGTCCACCAATGGAAGAGGCATGATGATTTAAGATAAGGTGCTGTGAGAAACTGATGCTTAAAAAAATGGTTGTCTATTGCTTTTTTAGGATCAAGTCATTCAAGGGTGCCTACAATTTGACCGTAACTTACATTTCCAAGGTTTAGTCCACACTATTCCCTACTACATAAGTTGTGTGCCCATGCCGATTCATTTGCACCTGTGAACATGCCTTGTGCTTTGTTTTTTTGTATCATTCCTTCTATTTTATCACCCTACTTTATATATCAGAAATTTCTTCATTTTTAAAGACTACATGAGAGTAATTTCAACTTTTTTTCAAGTCCCTGAAGCATCTGTTGTGTGGCGCTTAGTATAGGTATCTGGCATTATAATACTTTGTTTACTTTGTTTAGCTTCCCTGCTAGATTTTAGTCTCCTTGAGGGAGACTTCTATTTGTATCTCACACAGCCCTACTTAGTATACTGCTTTGAACATATTTGGAGCTCAAAACATATTTAATGAATTCATATCTATTTTAATTTGGGTAATTTTTGTGTAGAAGACATAATCTGAGGAGGGGTAAGCAATGAAATAGATTGTCATCGTATGTACTGTATAATGGGGAACACAGTTTAAATCAGTTTCCATTGACAAAAACTTTTACTAAAATTTTATGGCAAAATAATTGAACATCGAGGAAGGAGTTGACGTTATTTTGAAATGCATATGTTCTAGAAATTATAGGTTAAAATACAATAGTAGATTAAATTTTGATAGTGAAATTGAAGATGTATTTCCTTCTAAATTTTTTTCCTGTAGTGGCGGCATGATTTTTTACATGGATGGATAAAAATACCCGTGACTCACGAAACACAGGAAGAATGTCTCGGGATGGCAGTGCTCGATATGATGAGACTAGCCAAAGAGAAGGACCAGACCCCGCTGGACATCTATAGTTCTATCAGGTAGCTCCCTTATGCAGATCAACATACAAATATGAGCAGTTGGGAGTTTTTCTAGTTAATTGTATTTTCTGTGTGTTGATACTTTTTGATTTTATCACACGTAAAAGTCTGTGGATAACTTTTCTTCCTTGTGTACAACACATACTTTGTGGGATAGAAGAATTTCTTTTTTCTGGTTTTTCTTCCAGTTTTATTGAGACATAATTGGCATATCACTGTATAAATTTAAGGTGTAGAGCATCATGATTTGACTTACATGTATTTGTGAGGTAATCACCACAGTAAGTTTAGTTAATATCCATCATCTTGTATAGGTACCAAAAATAGAGAAAAAAAAAAAAAGAAATTCTTTTCCTAGTGATGAGAATTCTTAGGATCTACTCTGTCAAAAAACTTTCCTGTTTATAGTTAACAGCAGTGTTAACTACAGTCATCATATTGCACATTACATCCCTAGTACTGATTTATCTTAGAATTAAAAGAAATTATAGGAAGAGTTGGGGTACTACACAAAATATCACAGTGATTTGATACCTACTCATTATTTGATGCATTTATTCTGAAAAGGCTAGGTAAAGGCTAGTAAAGGCAAAGGGATGAAAAGAACACCGGGGGGCATAATTTCTGATAGCAGGTCCTCAGATTGTGTGTGTACGTAATTCTGAAGCAAAATTTCTCAAATATTGGCCCTTATTTTACTTGAATTAGTATCACCTGCTGTGCTTCAAGATTTTTGAGTGCTACCCAAGAATTTAGATTCCATAACTCTGAAGTGAAGCCCCCAAATATCAATCCTCACCTGTTCTCCAGAGGATTCTCTTAAAATGTTACCTTTATTGAAGTATCATTAACTTATAAAATTGTAAGATGAGGGCGCCTGGGTGGCTCAGTCAGTTGAGTGTCTGACTTTGGGTCAGGTCATGATCTCACGGTTCGTGAGTTTGAGCCCTGCATTGGGTTCTGTGCTGACAGCTCAGAGCCTGGAGCCTGCTTCAGATTCTGTGTCTCCCTCTCTCTCTGACCCTCCCCTGCTCATGCTCTGTTTCTCTCTCCCTCATACTAAATAAAAAAATTTTTTTAATTAAAATTGTGAGCTGATTGAAAGTGTATGTAGGTCATCGTGGTTTGATGTATGTATATATTGTGAAAGGATTCCCCCCTCTAGTTTATTAACACATCCATCACCTCACATAATTATAGACTCACTGGGTCTTACATTAGATCCTTAGATCTTACTCCTCTTGTAACTGATCCAGCAGCTTGTGTTATAAGTGATCCACACGCTGCATTCTCCACCTTACTCTCCTGCATGTTGAGTTTTGGCAGCCAGGCAGAGCAGGATGGACTGAAGTACTGCTCCTACAGCCCAGCCCAGCTTTAATGGCTGTAGAATTTCTGCTCTTTCTCAAGGTACATATAATTATGACAGTTATTTGAATTTTCCTTTAATTTGAAGACTAAATGTATGTTCTTACATGTCATATACTTAGGATTAAAAGTTTGAAGTTGTTATGAATCTGGTTAAAACTCCCTTTATTTCTCAACTCCTCTTAATAACTAGGTATAGTGGCTTCTTTACTAAGTAACTTAAAGACAGTTACACAATTTGCAGGGTATTAATTAATATGTTTCCTCCTTGGTTTTTAGTATTCTTACTTTATTTTCAGATGACTATTAGGCCTTAACCATAAAGTTTACCTATTTAAAATATACAGTTCAAAGGGCAGCTGGGTGGCTCAGTCGGTTAAGCATCTGACTCTTGGTTTCGGCTCAGGTCATGATCTCATGATTTGTGGGATTGAGCCTCACATTGGACTCCATGCTGTGAACATGGCACCTGCTTGGGCTTCTTTCCCTGCCCTCTCCTGTGTGCTCTTTCTCTCTCCCTCAAAATAAGTAAATATTTAAGAATAAATAAATGTACAACTCAATATTTTTTAAAATTATTGACATGTAAGAGTCTTTACATATTCTGGATACAGGTCTCCGAGTGAAAGTTACTGTATGTATGATTTGCAGATATATTCCCTATTCTTTGGATCATTTTTTAAATTTCTTGAAAGTGTCATTTCTAATACAAAAGTTTAAATTCTAAAGTAGTGTAATTCATTTTTCTTTTGTCTCTTATGTCATGACATGTTAATATTAGATAAATTATATCTGCCTGTCCTGAAGCAAAACATGCTTGCATTTTTTATATAATTTAACTCAACTGATGTTTTCTGAATTCTCATTTACTGCTTATTTCTGAGAAATCATCAAGAAACTCTACTCAGTGTTAAAATATTCAAGATTGGTGGGAGAACAGATAAGTGATAAGTTGCTGGCAGAATGAAATAAACTGTTTTGTTACCAGAAATTTCCAGTAGGATATGGATCTCTGATTAGTATAATAGAATACATATTCACTCCCAGAATTAAAAAAATACATGTAAGGTGCATCTCTTTGTGTCTGTACCTGTGTGTTAGGTGAGTCCCTGCCTGGGAGCACATGCCTCTGGATGTGCGTATGCACTCGCGTGTGTGTGTTCGTGCAGCCCTTTGTGTGTGTGTGTGTATGTATTAGATGCTGTTTTGAATGCCAACTCCTAACTGGACATGATGGCTTAGGTGTTAGAGTGTAGGAAGTGAAGGAAATGCATAAGATTTTTGTATTTTCATTCTTTATCTGCTCTTTAAAATCCCAGGTTTCTGAAGGGTGGGAAGAAGAGAACTCGAGAATGCAAAGAGTTTAAAGGAGACTGCTGAGTTTTAAAATCCTAGGCCAGGAAAAAAAAAATAAAAATATTAGGCCAGGATCAAGGCCACTTACATAGCAATTCAACTACTCATCTCATCTCACTGGACTCCTTTTTCTAAAAAACTAAGTGAATAATAGAGTTTCTAATCCTACTCCAACTATAATAATAAGATGCAGATGTTATTTTATAGCACAAAAAATGGTGTTATTTCTAAGCCAAGGCTCAATTTCAGAGCCTTTAAGAACCTCAATTTTAGAATTTATTAAAAACTCTCTGTAGGAAAAGCATGAGGAAAAATGTTTTTATGCGTCAAGAGTTAATAGTTTTAGGTCTCTTGAAAAACTTTTAGTGTTTCTCACAAATCTAGTTCTAACTGTATGATGCTGAGGTGGATTTACCATGTTTGAGAATCACATTACTGTGGTTTCCCTCAGGATGGATGGCGGGTCCTTTATGCCAGTCCTCAAAGTAGGAACTCTTGCTGTATGTGGTTCTATTAAACTCCTCTTTTTTTTTTCCATAATAGTTTATTGTCAAATTGGTTTCCATACAACACCCAGTGCTCTTCCCCACAAGTGCCCTCCTCCATCACCACCACCTCCTTTCCCTCCTCCCCCTTCCCCTTCAACCCTCAGTTCGTTTTCAGTATTCAATAGTCTCTCAGATTTGGCGTCCCTCTCTCTCCCCAACTCTCCTTCCCTCTTCCGCTCCCCCTGGTTCTCCACTAGGCTTCTCCTGTTTTCCTGTTAGACCTATGAGTGCAAACATACGGTTTCTGTAAACTCCTCTTTTTATATCCAAATGTTTTCAAAAGCCTTATTAAAAAGTATCACTGATATCTATGTACTTTGCATTTTTGTGAAATGTTTATATAAAGTACATTCCAAATTTAGTAAGGCTCTGGATAACTAATGTTTTTGACAAAAGTAGAAAAAGTGAGAATCATTTGTATTCTAAGTCTATTTTTAAATCTTTTCATTGTTTTATTCTCTACTTCTTGAGGCTCCTCTCTGTGCCATCCGGACTTATATTAACTTTTATATATTTGCTTATTTATAAAAAATTAATTGTTATGAAAAGGAACAGTGTGACTTTTAAAACCTGAAAAAAAGAGTAGAATTTAATGGGCAAGGGGGGGAGTGATGGATTGTGTGGAGATTCGTGGAGAAGGCCTTGTAGCAGACGAGAGCATAGGAAAAGTGAAGGGAGTCCGTATGGCTGGAGCCCAAAGAGGTAGCAGGAGGTGAAGCAGGGCGAGACCAGAACCTAGACCCTTAGAAGCACGTTGACAAGGGTAAGAACTCTCGGGAAACATGCAAGAGGATTAAGCAAGGGTGAAATGATTAAATTTGTGATTTTAAAAGATCCCTATCACTCCAGTGTAGAAAACAAATCAGATGGTGGAGAGAGTAAATGGAAATGCTGGTCACACAGAGAGTAAGGCTATTGCAGTATTTCCTCCAGGAGATGCAGTTAGTAATGAGAAAAATGGGCAACTCAGAGATGTATTTAGAAGGTAAAATGAGGAGAATGTGGTGGTGAATGGAATAATGGGGACTGAAGGAGAAAGTGGCCTCAAGGATGCTTCCTGGTATTGTTTACTGAGATAGGAAATGCTGTAAGAGGATCCTTTAGGGGAAGACGTTAGTGGAACTTAGGAGTTTGGTTTGACAAATTGTTTAAGGAGCTTTTGGGACATTGAAGTTAAATGTATATAGTGACTTGTCTTTGCAAGATAGGGGTATGGAGTTTAGAAGTGAGTGGTGCGGATAAATACCAGAGTCATTTGGCTTCAGAGAATCTAGAGAGAAGGAGAGTATAAATAAGAGAAGAGGGCCCGTAATTAAGCCTTAAGAAACTTTAACGTTTAGTCACCAGGTAAAGGGGAATGAAGCTGTAAAGAAGATTGAGGAGTCCCAAAAGTCAGGAATAAAATCAGGAAAAGTAAGGGGAGAGAGTTTAAGAAGAGATGCTGCTCCTTAATGATGCTGTTGGTGCTGCTGAAGAATAGCAAGTAAGATGAATAACAAATAAAGGATGGGAATTTGATTGTAGCAACATGGAAGTTTTTCTTGATTTTAGCGAAAGCATTTCCTGTGAAATGGCGGAGCAGAATCTAGACTGGAGCAGATTGAAAAGTAAATGGAAATGGCTGTGTAAACTCTAAAAAAGAGCCCAGATAGGTTGTTGCTGGAGGGATATGTGGGATAAAGAGATTTCATATTTAAGGCAGGACCAACATGAGTATTCTGTGGATCGAAGAGAAACAAGAGGGTGGATGTGTAGAGAGGAGGAGAGAGGCTCCAGGTGAATGCCCCCAAAGAAGGGGCCTTACGTCATTTATTGTAGGAGGCGCGGAGGAGGGAGTGAGTGCAGGTGTTTGAAGGTTTGCCAGCCGGGTGTTGAGGGAGCTCTGCTTCTAAAGAAGTTGTTTTACCCGAGGAGGGAGGTGAAGTCCTTTGCTGGAAGTGAGGAGGACCACAGCTGAGGGTTCAGGCAGGCAAAGGTAGGCGGTCTGAGGAGATGGTGGAGGGTGGACGTTGTCATGGAACTTTGGAGAAGTAGTGGAACCAGAGAAGTGTTGAAAATTGATGGTATTGCTGCGCGCATGTTTGAGTCGGCGATTATGAATTTATACTGCCCGTGTCAGTCAGTGACTCCCCGGCAGCCCTGCTCCTCAGGTGGGGAGGCCAGTGTTCCTCAGGGGGCTTCAGGTCCCTTAGGGAAGGGGAAAGGCGGGCCTAGCAGCCAGTTCTCAGAAAACCCAAAGATCTGATTTGTTGTCTTTGCTGATACCTGTGGCATAAATCCTGTCTACGGCCAATTTCAGGGTATCAACCTGGCGTGCCTGAACGTAGAGCTGGGAAGGGGTGAACCATAGCCAGTCTTTTTCACCACTTATGTATGAGAGATGTTAACAACCCCAAAAGGAGAGTAGTAAAATGTAAAATAAAATTTTAAATATAAAATAATTTGGAAGTGATACATTTTGAGTATTACCTACAGTTTTAATATAATTTATTTGTAGCTTTATAAAACTTAAATTTTAATGGTGGCCCTTTAGCAATCAGCTCAGTAGTCTTCCGTTGTAATAATAAGCTCTCCGTATGAGCCAGCTCAAGCACTAGCTAAAAATACTCAGACAGGATAGAGTGGTAAGTGATACTGTGGCACGGGGCACAGAATCCTGTCAGGCGAAGGGAGGAGCACCTAACATCGTCTCTGAGAGAGGTTACCTGGATCGGATGATGCTTGTGCTGAGACTTTGGGAATGAGTACGAGCCAACCGGGTGGGAGGCGGGTGATGGGAAGAAGGATTAGCACCCAGGAAAGCGTGGGAACTTAATGCAGTTGTGCCTGCAGAAATAAAA
Source organism: Suricata suricatta (assembly GCF_006229205.1). Lineage (NCBI taxonomy): Eukaryota > Metazoa > Chordata > Mammalia > Carnivora > Herpestidae > Suricata > Suricata suricatta. The sequence goes on from NC_043712.1 coordinate 84,744,829, forward strand.
TTGTCGTCCTTTGTCAGACATTTGAGCAGGAGGGAAGTTCTCTCTTCTTTAGGATAGTTTACATAGAGACAGAATTACTAAAGAGTCATTTCTCAGTGGAATCATTTTGATTACAAAGGAATTATTAGGACTTACTGAAAATGACTTAGAAAATAATGTATACCGAAGAAGTATGAGTGCATAATGAACAACAGTAGCTTCCAAAAAAATGTAACCGTTTCCAGAATTCAGATAAATTTTGGTGTATGGCGTCATAGGAAATATTTGCAACATAGTGCCAAAAAAATGGTATGTAAAATAATCAGAGAAAACAAAAATTTAGAGACTCTGTTATTAGCTAGACTAAGTCTTCATTTCATTAGGGGAAGAGAATGAACACATCCTCTTCTGAACATTTGTGGTAACTCAGAATTTTTACATATTTCACACCTCCAGACAAAACCTTCAGAGTTTATATTGTACGGGTGCCAGACGTGTCCCCTTTCTCGACGGCCTCCTGCACTGCCGCACTTACCTGCCATGGAGAAGGGTGCTAATTTCTCTTTAGTTTCGCTTAAGATTTATGTTCCGGTCTGTTTTGTCTTTCTCTGTGTGTTCTTTATCCTTAGCTACAAGACATTCTTACCAAAATGTGTTCGAGCAAAGATCCAAGACTATCATATTTTGACAAGGAAACGAATAAGGTATAGATTTCGCAGATTTATTGAGCAGTTCAGCCATTGCAAAGCCACTGCCCGAAACTTGAAACTTAAGTATCTTATAAATCTGGAAACACTTCAGTCTGCCTTCTACACAGAGCAATTTGAAGTAAAAGAACCTGGAAGAGGTCCTTCAGGTGAGGAGATTTTTGCAACCATTGTAATAACTGGAAACGGTGGAATTCAGTGGTCAAGAGGGAAACATAAAGAAAGTGAGACACTGACAGAACAGGTAATCCTCAACGATACGTTCTCATTCTTTGTTAATTTAAGTGAATGGCGATAGAACAAAGTAATTTTTCTCATTTGAACCACGAACTTGCAATTCTCTTTTCTCATTGATAAAAGTGGAAGTTTTTAATACTGTGAAACCACAAGGTCATGTCTATAATTCTTTTCTCATTGTTCCTAAACGGTTTTTTTTTATGACGAATATAGTAATGGTGTTCTTAAAGTTTCCAAAAAGGCTTGAACTCTAAAAGTAAATTTTAAAGTAGTTTTGCTTCTTTTTAAAATTTTACTGTTACTGATAATAAGCACAGTCATTAAATTCAATTGGAAAAGATTAATTTTAATTGATTTTATAATGATGTATAACTTATTTTTTTAAGTCTTGCACTACAAGCTTTAAGTTTATTCGTATCTCTGTTCTTGGATTGTTATTAGAGACTTCTGTTTTATGTTCATTCTTTCGTGGTTAAACTTAAATTTTCTGACAGTAGTTCCTATCGATGTTGATTGAATTGAAGAGTACTGTAGCATAATTAGATTCTTGGTAAACAAGATACAGTAAATCTTTGGGTTAGATTATTGAGGGAATCCGATTTAATGCTCATCTGTTGCTATCAGTACTTTTTCATTTTAAAGAATTTGGAATGGATGTTATGTCCTTCATGAGTCTTATTTTAAAATGCTTTCCTTAGTTCTACCTGTTTTTAATTTCAAATGCCCTTATTTATAGGATTTACAGTTATATTGTGACTTTCCTGATATCATTGATGTTACTATTAAGCAAGCAAACCAAGAAGGCTCAAATGAAAGTAGAATTGTAACTATCCATAAGCAAGATGGTAAAAATCTGGTAAGTTTGCTCTCTGATTAAATAATGATTACGTTTAACAGTTGTCAGAAATGAGTATTTTAGACTCCTAATACCAAGGTTATTTTCTTGTAGGAATTCTGATTATAGTTTTAAATATAAACATCACTTTACTAAGTTTTTGGGTACAGCTAGCTTTTGCATCACTACCAACATGATCTTCCCAGAACCTCTCGAGCATGAATGTATTTTTCCCTCTTTTATATGACTGGCGAGGCAGCCGTTCCCCACATCCCCGCTCTGGGTTGTGTTAGTGCCCTGTTGTGATGCTCAGTCCTCATGATATTATTCTTTTTACCAGTAGGGATGTGCATAATGCCAGACATGCTGCCTAATTAAAGGAGACAAATCAAAACAGTGCTTTCTGGGATTCAAATAACAAAATGTAACCAACCCTAGGTTAGCCCTATCTAAGCTGTAACACATGACTGGTTCTAAAAGATTAATCCTTTCTCTTTATTCGATCAGCTTCAGAAAACCCACTTATTTTGTTGTTTATTAAATTTTTTTTTTACTAAAGCATAGGTGACATATAATGGTATATTAACTTGAGAAATACAACATAATGATTTCATAATTCTTTACATTACACAGTGCTCACCATGATAAGTGTAGTTAGAAATCCTGCTTATTTTAACTGAAAGGGAAAAACTAAATTCCTTTATACTCTGTTCTTAAATTGCTTATCTGGTTGTTTTCTTTTAAACTCAGGTGTTTTTTGACCTCATGATCCTAGGATCTTGGGATTGAGCCTCACATTGGGCTCTACGCTGAGTGCAGAGCCTGCTTCAGATTCTCTCTCTCTCCCTCTCTCTCTGCCCCCCTCCCCCTGCTTGTGCACTCTGTGTGTGTGTGTGTGTGTGTGTGCGTGCTAACCATCATCTGAGCTTTCAGGGAGTTATAACCTTTTTGCTAGTGGACGATCTTGCCTCAATGTTAATGGCTGCTGACTGACCAGACCAGGGTGGGGTTTGCCGAGGGTTAGGGTAGGCTATGGCAATTTCTTGGAATAAGACAAGAGTGAAATTTATCACATCAATTGACTCTTCCATTCCATTGATGAGCAATTTCTCTGTGGCAGCTCATGCTGTTTGATAGCATTTTACTCACATTAGAGTTCCCTTCAAAATTGGACTCAGTCCTCTCAAACCCAGTTGCTGCTCTATCAGCTAAGTTGATGTAATATTCTAAACTCTTTGTTGTCATTTCAAGAATCTTCACAGCATCTTCACCTGGAGCAGAGTCTATTTTAAAAAACTGCTTTCTTTTCTCATTCACAAGAAGCATCTCCTTATCCGTCCAAGTTGTGTCAGGAGATTTCAGCCACGTTTTCAGGCTCCACTTCTAGTTCTCTTGCTGTTGCCACCAGTGAACCCCTGAAGTCTTGAACCCCTCAGAGTTATCTATAAAGGTTGGAATCCACTTCCTCCAAAGAGATTTTGATCTCTTCTCATGAATCACAAATGTTCTAATCGGCGTCTGGAATGGTGACTCCTTTCCAGAAGGTTTTCAATTGATGGGCCCGCTCTGGCAGAGGAGTCACTATTTATGGCTGCTACAGCCTTCAGAAATATATTTCTGAAATAATAAGGCTTGCGTGTTGGTCCATGGGCCGCTGAATGGATGTTGTCTTAGTAGGCATGGAAACATTAATCTCATTGTGTGTCTCCAAGACGAAAAGTGAGCAGATGCTCTTGGAAAAATGGTGCTGATAGATTTGCTTGGTGCATGGTTGTCACAAACCCAAATTTGATTTTTTTCTTAAAAAGGCACTATCTGAGAAGTACGATAAATTGAAGTGCATTGACATATAGGATGCCTTCATTTTGTAAATGTAGTGTTTATAAAATAATAAGTATTTCTAGGAGAGTTTATTGATGCTAATATGAACATCCTGTAGTAACATAAAGAACTCCTTTATGGAATGGTATTTGGACTTGTTGACTTTATTTTTATTATTACTTTCTAAATGTTTATTTGTATTTTTGAGAAAGAGCAAGTAAGCAGGGCAGGGCAGAGAGAGGGAGACACAGATTCTGAAGCAGGCTCCAGGCTCTGCACCATCCACACAGAGCCTGACACGGGGCCCAAGCCCATGAATCATGAAATCATGACTTGAGCCAAAGTCAGATGCTTAACCTACTGAGCCACCCAGGAGACCCTATTTTTATTTTTGTTTTTGTTTTGTTTTGTTTTTAAAGTTTATTTTGAGAAAGAGAGAAGGAGAGAGAGAGAGACTCCCAAGCAGACTCTGGACTGCTAGTGTGGAACCTGACACAGGACTTAGACTCATGAACCCTGAGGTTATAACCGGAGCTAAAATCAAGAGTTGGTCTCTTGACCTACTGAGCCACCCAGGCACCCCGTACTGGCTTTATTTTTAAGTCCACAACATAAAGGGTAACTTTCCAAGGTCATAGTGTTAGCCCTCTAAGTGATAGGGCCAGTGAAAACCCGAACGATGAACTGGTAACTTAAGCCCTTCACTGTCACACTACCCTGTTTGTTGAGTAGTCCTAAAGCTCCTTGAAGTACTGCATTTTTATTTATTTTGTTAGAACTGTCCTAAAGATTAATTTGAGAAGAACTGACATTTCTTTATTGTATTACATTTTCTAAGGAATATACTATATTTCTCTTTGTACCCAAGTATTGTTTTATGTTTTTCAATAACTTCATAGTTTTATTCATATTGATACATTGTGTTTCCTGCCAAATTTTATTTGATGTATTATTATTTTTCTGTTATTTAATAGGATTTAGAATCTTTTCAATATATTTTTTCTATCAAATTATTGCTGGATATGAGAAATAAAATTTTGCTTATTATTTCATTTTCCCAGCTTGCTATATGTTGGTAACACTATTTTTTCCCCAAAAATGATTTTGCACATTTTTTGGTGAAGTTTAATGCCAGATACTATATTTTGTGTGGGTTGCTATTCTGAATGGGACTATTTTTTTCATGACATAATCTGACTACTTTTCATGTATGTGAAAGCTGTTGAGTTTTGTATCCTTCTGTCTCCCAGTGAATTATCTTTGTGTTGTAGTAGTTTTTTACTTGTCCTCCTTTGGGTTCCCCAAGTGTAAAATCATACAGTCCCCAAATAGAGGTATTTCTAGTCTTGTATTTCTTTCTATGGCCTAATTATGTTAACTAAATAGAGTACAGTACAGTATTAGACACTGGGCTTTCTATCTTATTCCTAATTTTAGAAGAAGTTGCTTTTATTAAAAAAGGGTTCTTTCCATTATAGGAGACATTGCATTTTAGGCAACATGTGCGCACTGACTTATGTATGATGCAATCATAGCATGGCTATGTATGGCTGTATACATTTCTGTTTTAACCTTCGTAGTGTGTACTTGGTATGTAAAAATAAATGCTTATTATTTCTAATTGATATCAACTTTTATATCAGACCAGATTTCTAATTGAGATGACTGGCATATTTGTCTAATTGAGGTATTGGGAAGTACAGCAAAATTATGGATGAAAGTGAACTAGAAAGATGTGATAAGCCCATGTTTGAGGAGTGTAAAATATCATATGTAAGAATTTATAATTCATATTGGGTAATTGGGAGGCATAAAAGACATTTGAGCAATTTAAAAGAATATTAATTTAAGAGAATTAATCTAATGACATGGAGTGGAGAGAATTTTCAATATGTAACATGCAGTTGACTTTTTAAATGATACTTATTTCTTTTTCTTTTTTCTGCTTAGGAAATTGAACTAAGCTCATTAAGAGAAGCTTTATCCTTTGTGTCATTAATTGACGGCTATTATAGATTAACTGCGGATGCACATCATTACCTCTGTAAAGAAGTGGCACCTCCAATGGTGCTTGAAAATATACAAAGCAACTGTCATGGCCCAATTTTGTGAGTAATACAGACTTTAAAAGTAAATTTTTTAAAAAGTCGGTTGGATACTGACGAAGAGAATTTTATAAAATGAAGTGACATACGTAGGTTTAGGAGTTTAGGAACAAAATAGTACCTTAATTTCACTGAAGTAGTAGTGTTTTTTTTTTTAAAAAAAAAGGTCTATTTGCAATCAGATTATATAATAACTAGAATTATTTAGGATATAATTTGCTATCTGTATCCAAGCCTGTAAGACTTAAATTGTACAGCCTGATATTTAGTTGCCTAGGTGTGTTTAAGTAACTCTTTGGGTGTTAATTTTTTTTAATCCTCCAATTTATATTTCATTAATTTTGAAATACTGCAGAAGAACCACAATACAAAATTTGATAACCATTATTATTTTTGGATAACCCAGCTCCTCTACTGAAAGCTTGTGTTCACAAGAGGTGTATGACGTCCCTGTCCCGAAGGCTAGTGCTGGCAGTAGAACTTCGTGTGGTGGTGAACGTGATAGTGCTCGGTCTCTGTGCTGCTCAGTACAGTAGCCGCTGGCTGCATGTGGCTGGTTAGCATGAAAATGTGGCTAGTGCAACAGAGGAACTGAATTTTAAAATTTAACTCTAATAGTTTTATATTTACTTAGTGCCCTGCGGCTGCTAGCTATGTGTAGATCCACGCAGCTGTAGACCCTGACTACATTGCTGGGTGAAGCCAAGTGCCACGCATAGCATCTGGTTAGCCCAAGTTGTAATTATCTCTCAGCCTGAATGTACTTTAGGATTGTACCAGGCGTGAAAGCCTTGAGAAGAAGAAATAGTCTGGAATTGTGAGCATATGTGTGTTGGCCTTAACCTATCCTTAATTAAATATTTGAGAAAATGTATCCTCACTGATATTCAAGACTTGTTTCTATCTGTACCTCGAATCTGTTTAATAAGAAGTATGGTTGTTATGAAAAAGTTGCACTAGTTGAACATTCTGTAACTTACATATTTAGCATTGAAAACTCCTACCATCCATTCATTCATTCATTCATTCATTCTTGATCCATCCATTCAAGCATTCTTTCATTTATTTATAGAACATTTTCTGGGTACCTAATATGTGCCACTGGTTTATATATGAGAAATATAATGGGAAATGAAACGGATTTTTCCTGCTTTCATATAGATTACATTTTGACTTTTCTTTCAAGATGTTCAGCTTCAATAAAACATATAGTAAAATTTGAAAATCAGTTGTCATTTGCCATAGGTCTTCTATTATACTTTGGTATTAAATGTTAAAATAAGGCATATAAATTTTTATATTAGTAATTGCAATGGTAGAAAAGACCTAAGTGTTTTATGATATATTGTTTGCATAGTTAAATGAAGTTTTATGGGAGTGAGCAAGGTTTTTAAAAAAAAAAACTAAACATTTAATTGGAAGACATAAAATGGAAATGAACAAAATGTTCTTCATGATTTTATTTCTTATTATACCTTTTGTTTTTAAAACCCTTGAATTGGTTTGTACTTACTGCAAAGTAGCATGGTAATATTTTCCTTGCAAGATAATTGATAAGCATATAAAATAGAGGAGACTTCTAAAAAGCCCAAGATTTTTAGATTTGACTTGATATCTTAGGTTACATTTTGGTCTTAATGTCATGGGACTTGCTATATTTTCATTCAAATTACTTCTTTACCTTTAGAATGGATTTTGCCATCAGTAAACTGAAGAAAGCAGGTAATCAGACTGGACTCTATGTACTTCGATGCAGTCCTAAGGACTTTAATAAATATTTTCTGACTTTTGCTGTCGAGGTTAGTATTTCACATTTAATGGTAACTTTTTAAAAAAATTTCATATCCCATCCCCCACTCTCCTCCTCTGGCAAAGGTAACATCTTTATTTAGCTTAAATAATTCCCCCCCCATGTTTATCTACCATTTTTTTCTTTTTTTTTTTCCAATACTCAGAATTACAGCTCTGGATATGATAACTAGAATAATGCTTAGTTGACCTCAGTCATTCTGTATCAGTAAACAAGACGTAGGGGCCCTGGGTGGCTCAGTCGGTTAAGCATCTGATTCTTGAATTTGGGTCAGGTTGTGATCACATGGTTGGTGAGATGAGCCGTGTGTCGGGCTCTGTGCTGGCCGTGAGGAGCCTGCTTGGGATTCTCTCTCCTCCTCTCTGCCCCTCCCCCACTCACACTCTTACTCTCTCTCTCAAAATAAATGAATAAACTTAATAAAATAAATGTAATTTCTCTGATTCATATAAAATATAAAATTATCTATAATATCTTTCCCTTTGAAATTCATTTAATTTTTTTAAGCGTTTTTAATTTATTTTTGAGAGAGAGAGACAGAGCGAGATGGGGGGGGGGAGAGAGGGTGATACAGAATACAAAGCAGGCTCTAGGCTCTGAGTTGTCAGCATAGAGCCTGATGTGGGGCTTGAACCCACAAGCTGCAAGATCATGACCTGAGCTACCCAAGCACCCCTGGAATTTATTTTATTCTTTGATGTTTGGATGTTACTACTGTGTCAAATTTCATCAAGATTCTTCAGGTCTTTTTTTGCAAAATTGTGGAGATCTTTACCAAAACACATAGAACCCAATGAATCAGAAGCAAATTTTCCTTTTATGGTAATGGTTATAGTATTAGAACGAAATAGGCTAATAAAGAAACAAACGTAATTTGTTTAACTAGTGGTTTTCCAGTGTTAAGAATAATGATCTACCATGTGTATGCTTTAAGGATAAAACTACAAGGAAACCACACTGTTAATGTAGATAATTTTGGATCTCATCTAAGATTGCTTATTACCCAAAATATCTAAAATGATACTATCACTTATAAGGCAGTTTTATGGTATAAATCTTTAAAATAATTTTTTTTAAGTTTATTCATTTTTAAGAGAGACAGAGCATGAGCGGGGTGGGGTGGATTAGAGGGGTGGGCAGAGAGGGAGACACAGGATCCGAAGCAGCTCTAGGCTTTGAGCTGTGAGCACAGAGCACGACAAGGGGCCCTAACTCTCAAGCTGTGAGATCATGACCTGAGGGGAAGTCGGACACTTAACTGACTGAGCCACCCAGGTGCCCCTCATAGTATAAATTTTGAGAAACTATATAGCAACTTCCAAAATTTATTTTACTATGCAAAAGTATACAGAGTAAGGATTTAGTTATTCAGTTATTTTAATTTTTATAAAATGCAGTCATTTGTATTTAGCATGTAGAGTAGATTAATTGTCCATAAATATAGAAGGTGGGCTACTTGATGAGTTTAGCATTTTATAATACTAACAATCTGTCCTAATCTCATTGTATCTTTTTACTATAGTCTGTTTTTTTATGTTTACTATATTTCCTCAATCTAATATGAGGGCTGTATATTAGAGAGTATATGGTATAATCCTTCTTTAAGAAATGCATCTTTTGGAAAAACAAAAATAGGTAGATATACCAAAGAAGTACTAAATTGAACATTGTAATTATTCAGTATACACAAACATAGAAAATAATAGAAAGGGTTGCAATTAAGAAAGAGCTTTCAGAATAGGAAGGACTTTGGGCATTTTGTTAATTTTATTTCATAAGGGGTTTGAAGGAGGTTGAATGTGCTAATAAGTAGCTCAAAAAATAGAAGAATTAAGAAATTCATAGGATAGCACATAAAACAAGCATTGGAAAACTGAAAAATATTAAAATCGCCAGGTGTGTTAATGAGGCAAGTACAGTAGCGCACAGAACACGGGCAATCATCTTTGCTTGTGACATGGGTCAGGGTTGTTAGGAAGGACCTCCCAGGAAAGATGATATTTGACCTGAGTGTTCAAGTCCATTGTTCAGAAGGGAAGGATGTATATTGACAGCTAGAGAGACACCGTGTGCATTTACAAGGCATGAAGCAACGTGGTATTTGCTTGACATTTTTAAATTTGCCTAATGCAGCTAGAACAGGGTGTGTGTCGGCACCGGTAGAAAGTGAGATTGGAGATGGAGGCAGAAGCCTGCTCTTGGATGTCCGCATTTATCAATTAGTTTTAGATTTTATCTTGTAAATGATGGAAAGCTGTTAAGGACGGCATTATTATTTTTAATTATCATTGCTTTTTTGCTTGCTTTTTAAGAAAATTAACTGTTGAGCCATTTTTGTAAGGGATGGATACCTTTTTGTAAGGGATCAGATACCTTTTTGAGGAACCAGGCACTTCTGGCTCCATGTGCCAGTGTGACGTTAGGATTCACAGTTCAAATGTCCAGTGTTCTGTTGGTTGTGTCTGTGATAATGTCTTTGTCATGATAATCACCATTGTGATTTTTCCCTCTGTCTTTATAATTAAACTTACATAGCGAGATAATGTCATCGAATATAAGCACTGTTTGATTACAAAAAACGAGAATGGAGAATACAACCTCAGTGGGACCAAGAAGAACTTCAGTAATCTTAAAGATCTTTTGAATTGCTACCAGATGGAAACTGTTCGCTCAGACAGTATAATTTTCCAGTTTACGAAATGCTGTCCCCCAAAGTTGAAAGGTAAGATGATTTTCTAGTTAGTTCTCAAATACTGGTCACGGATTGTGTGTATGGTAAAAGGCATCTTCAGTATATTGATTACAAGAGAAATACGGAAGAAGCAGCTACAAAAACAAATTAATTTTGTCTCATTCTCTTGTATAAGCTTCCTCAGAGAGGGTTGTTCAGTTTGATTCAGGGAGGCCACATGTCCCTAAAAGTTCCCTAATGCTGAAATGGCATTTAGGAAGTGACAGCTCCTTGGTATAAAATTAGTCACTTACTTATTGAGCTGAAAGACTTCTCTACCAAATCTTGTATGTTGTTCTAAGTAAAAATTTTCATACTCTTTAGAGTTTTAATTTCTGTACTTTTAAAGTAATGATAGAAAGATTGGAAATCCCGTGAAATAAGAGGGTTATTAAAATTATTAAAATTCCTGAAAAATTAATTTAGTTAAGGAAATTATTACAGTTTTGAATGTTTGAGATAACTGGTTAAAATACATTAAGTTCAATGAATAAAATAAATTTTTCTTTATTGAAGAAATGAACAGTAAGTTGTAAGTGTTTCTTAATATATAGAACACATTTTACTTTACCTCTTTGGAGCAGTTTATATCCTCAGTGTGTTTTGTTGTTTTGGTTATATATTATTTTTCTTTCTTTTTTTTTTTTTAACAGATAAATCAAACCTTCTGGTCTTTAGAACCAATGGCGTTTCTGATGTACCAACATCACCAACGTTACAGAGGCATAATAATGTGAACCAAATGGTGTTTCACAAAATCAGAAACGAAGATTTGATATTTGTAAGTCATTAGATGCTAATCATTGTCTTTTTTGTCCTTTTAAAACAACTGTTTTCTTAATTTCCTATCCCACGTTACATTCATGTAACATTTGGAACTATCCTATTATAACCTATATTGTAAAAATTTTATTTCAGTTTAAATATTTTTATTTCTTGTGAAAATGTGATACCAAACTGGAGTTAGAAGTGAGCAAGGGGCACCTGGGTGGCTCAGTCAGTTAAGCTTCCCTCCCCTCCCCTCTGCTCTTCTCTCTTCTCCTCTCATTCTTTCAGGCCCATTCAGTTTTTGAGAGAGAGAGAGAGAGAGAGAAAGGGAGAGGGAGAAGGAGAGGGAGAGTGTGAGCAAGAGAGGGGCAGTTGAGAGGTGGAGACACAGAATCTGAAGCAGGCTCTAGGCTCCAAGCCATCAGCACAGAGCCTGACACGGGGCTTGAGCCCAGGAAACATGAAACTGTGACCTGAGCCGAAGTTGGATGCCCAACCAACCGAGCCACCCAGACACTGCAAGTGTCCGATTCTTGATTTTGGCTCAGGTCATGATCTCATGGGCTCATGAGACTGAGCCCCACATCAAGCTCTGTACTGACTGCATGGAGCTTGCTTGGGATTCTCTCTCCCTCTTGCTCTCTCTGCCTCTCCCCTACTTAGGCTCTCTCTTTCTCAAAATAAATAAACTAAAAGATTTTTTTAAATATTTTTTTTAGATCTTAAATTAAAAATTAAAAATCTTCTACAAAAAGACCTATGTCTTAATTCTTAAGTTCCGAAGAAAGTAAGGGAACTGCGAGGAGTTAAACATAAAGAAGGAACTGAAAACAAAGTGTGCATGAGAGCTGGTGTTCGGGAGGCAGGACAATGTTGGGGGGCCGGAATTGGTTTCACTAATCAAGGGGATTAAGATCTAAAAGCAACACAGAGAAGGGCCAAGCCTTGTGAGGCCTCCACAAGACCAGGAGTTAAAAGTGAGACCATCTCAGAATAGAGCCAGGGCCCTCAAATAAATACACCTCAGTGAAACCACATGGATTATGAAAAATTCATCCACTAGGAAAAGGAGAAGAAAAGGAGTGTTGTCTGTTTTAGTTGGGTTCTTAGAGGAAGAAGTCTCTCCTGAGAATTTGTAACCATAATCTTTTCAGTTTTTTTTTT
>NC_043712.1:84757085-84808135 GCF_006229205.1 Suricata suricatta
GATTTATTTATACCATCTACATAGGCTGAGAAATCCTAAGCCAATAAAGTGTCCTGTGATGCTTGGAAGAAGCAAATACAGAATCTTTTTGGAAGAACATACTCTTAACCTAGACTACCCAGAATCCCCACACAGAGATTAAACATGAGCTTTTAATCAAAAATTTTAAAATATACAGGGAAATAATTCAGTATTAGACAAGAGTCAGCAGACCAACAAACATCCACATTAGACCTCTAAGAATTTCATATAACAGACTTTTCAGATTGAGGATATAAAATACCATATATTGTTTAAAGATACAAATGGAGTTGAAAACATAGGGAAAAAACCAAGACATTATCAAAGACCTAAACAACTTGGAGAAAGGAAAATATAGAAATGAAAAATATGGTCATTGACAGTAAAGGAAAATAAGAGAACAAACTACCCGTTGTTGAAGGGAGAGTTAGTGAATTGCAAAATCTGAAAAATTCTCAGATGCAGCAGATGGGGAAGAAATGGAGATTATGAAAGAGAGATCAACGGACACAGAGAGTGGAATGAGAAAGACTAACTGATGTCTGAGTTCCGTAAGGAAACCATGATAGAATTATACAGAATTATAAAGACTTGAATCCTCGTGTGAATAACAGCAGAGAGTTGCTACATGACCTAACGTTACAGAACTAGTAACAGCGGAGATTCAATCTGAATGTAGACAGCCTGACTTCACAGGCTTTCAATTATTATTTTGTAAGGATATGCAAGAAATACTAGTAATAATAGTAGTAACTAACACCAAGTCCACGTGGCGTGAGCCGTACTAAGTGCTCTCAGGTACTTGTTAATTTATTGTTCATGACAATAATACGGGAAGTTGGCGCTCCCCATTCCTGGGGTGCGGAGGCCAGGAGAGCTGTGGCCCAGGGGTAGAGCGGCCCGCACAAGGGCACACAGCGGGGGGTCCACGCTCTCCTTCACAGGCAATGCTCTACTGCCTTTCATTGTTACGAAAGCGAACAAAGAAAAATATTCATATGTAAGTTAATGTAGGTAAACACTGACACTGTGAAAAAGTGATCATTGTAGCTAATTCAGGGGGTTTAAGAATGTGGTGGAACCAAAATGCACTTTATTCACTAATCTTTATGTTCTGTCTTTTATTACAGTTAATATTTGCTTATGGATTTTTAAAAACCCTTGTCATTAAACATATTTCCCAATTCCTACATCTTTCATCATCTTTACTCATTCTTGGTTTTTTCTTTTTTTTCTTTTAAAGAATGAAAGCCTTGGCCAAGGCACTTTTACAAAAATTTTCAAAGGTGTGAGAAGAGAAGTAGGAGACTATGGTCAACTGCACGAAACGGAAGTTCTTCTGAAAGTCCTGGATAAAGCGCACAGAAACTACTCGGAGGTGCGTGTGTTCTTTGAGTAGCTTATGTGGTTCCTGGTGTTTAAACATCCGCTTTCATTCTGACACAGCGCATTCATGCTGCAGCTCTTCAAAACTGTAGTTTTTAAAAATGTACATGTCAAGGACCTTTCTGAGGATGCTTGCTGGGGGGTGGAGGTATAGAGAATTGTAGGATTTTTTTAATAATAATTTATTTCCAAACTGATTACTCATAACATTGTATTATGGGTATCACTACATTTCTGCATATATTAAGGCAGAACTTGGCCTTCAAACTTGGCTCTCCAGCACATTATGGGTTTCCACAGATTTCTTCTATGATTTAATTTATTTAAAAAAAGAATTTGAAAGGTGCTGCCCTGAGGAACACTAGAGGAGAAATGCAGATGCCTGTGGTGCTGGCCGGCCGAAACCCCCTTGTCAGTGGTCAGGGTCCTTCACGTAGCACAGCATCACCAAGCAGGACATAATAAACATCTGTGATGAGTAACGTGTCCTGAATTATGTTCGCGGGAGGCGACGTGAAACATACAAGTGAGAGTGTTTCTACCCAGAACGGCACAGCGCGGGTGGTTGTGATCCTCGACAGCTGTAGCCAAAAGCTCTAGTCAGTTGAGTTAGAGTGATACTAACACCCTGCCTGACATGGTTGTCATGATGTTTTATCTGCACGGACATCAGTCTTAATTCTTGTGAGACGTTATCTGAAGCTCCCCGTTTTCTTCAGTCCCACGTCAGCCTCCAGAGTCTGCCTCTCCTCTCCTCCCCTCCAGGTGCCGAGGGTCTGAGCCTGCTGATCTTGTGTCACTCATGTTGCCCTGTTGCTCTCTGTGTTATTTCCTCATTCCGGGCTTTCTCAGGGACTTCCTCAGAGTGAACTGTAGCATTGAGGTTGATAGCAGTGTCAAGTCCAAGAATGGGAACCACAGCATGTCGTAGCCTTATCTGTGTTCTGCCGAGAATAAGGAGAAAGTGCATTTCTTTTACGACAGATGGTATCTCTCTGACCTATGAATATTTTTAGACACAAACAATAATTCTTTTCCATTTTTTGTACGTTTTTGTTTTCCTTAGTCTTTCTTTGAAGCAGCAAGCATGATGAGCCAGCTTTCTCACAAGCACCTGGTTTTAAATTATGGAGTGTGTGTCTGTGGAGAGGAGAGTAAGTACAACTATGGCTTCCTCGTGTTCACTTTATGCCTTACGCAGAGAACCTTTCTTGTTTATAGAGAAAATTCAATTTCAGGATCATAACTAAGTATCAGCATAAACCATGTTTAACAGGAATCAGGGAGCGCCTGGGTGGCTCAGTCGGTTGAGTGTCTGACTTCGCTCAGGTCATGATCTCACACTTTGTGGGTTTGAGCCCTGCGTCGGGCTCTGTACTGACGGCTACCTCAGAGCCTGGAGCCTGCTTCAGATTCTGTGTCTCCTCTCTCTCTGACCCTCCCCTGCTCGCACTGTCTCTCTCTGTCTCTCAAAAATAAAAAAATAAGATAAAATAAAATAAACCATGTTTAACAGGAATTAAATATTGTTGAAACCAAAAACATCATAGTACCTAAAACGTCGGTTATGTCTTCTAAAAAAGGAAGTGAATGAATGAAATTAAAATGCAGAAAACAGTTATATGCCCAAACAGCAAAGTCTTAGAGTAAACATGTCTTATAGTCTTTTCTGTTATCCATACCAATAAAGATTATGGCTGGTTCACTGTCATTGGAATAACTAGTCATTTTAGTACAAATTTATTTGGAATTATGAAGAAAACATAAATAAATTATAGATTGAATTTTTAATGGTACTGACTGAAATGATTGGATGTTGATATTTGATATATTCTATGGCTAAATTTAAATTTTTTTAATTTTTTTATTTATTTTTGAGAGAGAGAGAGAGACAGAGTACAAGTGGGGGAGGTGCAGAGATTAAGGGAGACAGAACCCATTGAGCAGGCTCCAGTCTCTGAGCTGTCAGCACAGAGCCCAACATGGGGCTCGAACCTGTGAACCACGAGATCATGACCTGAGCTGAAGTCAGATGCTTAACTGACTAAGCCAACTAGGTGCCTCTCTATGGCTAAATTTAGACTGTGCATAAAAACCAAGTTTACAAGAAAATTACTTATGTAATTCTCCATTTTCTATTAGTAATGTGGATTAAATACGCATCCATACTTATATAACATTTCTCCATATTTTTGAAAATTGATAGTCTTTTCAAAGACAGTGATTTTCAAATCTGTTCTGTGGAGGTATTTAGGTATCTCAGAGGGTTGATGATGCAAGAGTAAATCTAAATGTAGTAGTGAGACTGCATAATTTTTCATTAAGGTGAATAGAAGAATATATGTCTTTAAAAATGTTTGAAAACAGTGTTTAAGAGCAGGTAATTCTAGTTTGCTTGCATTTATATTGCATCAATTCTGTGAAACACTTTTTACACATTTAAAAATACCTGAAATTGGGATGTGTGATATAATCAATGATACCTCATTATTTATTGGCAGTTTTTTCTTTTATGACACATGGCACATAAAGTAATGGGACTTAAAACAATCAGTGATATCTGTGAAACATAGTAGGTCTTCAGTGCCGCATAAAATAGTTGTATTAAGCCTTTGTTCATTGGAGCTCTTATATGTTTCTTCTTTTTTTTCTATTCTTTCTCTTCTTGACCCTTGCCGTGACATAAATTTACCTGTAGTCAGTTCTTAGTTATTAGTATGTGGATTGAGTTTTCTAAATTAACTATGAGTAGCAAAACATTCATTATATTTGTTTTAGTTGGCCATCAACATCCAAAGCTGATTTATACCAAGTGAGAACTAAGTAATCACAATAGTAGAGCAAGCAGAATCACAATTTGAGGTAGACCTCCAGTCTGCATTTAAAACACATGCGTGCAGCACAGGCCTGTGTGTAGTCTGGGCACCGAACCGCGTACTGGGCCGTGAACTGACGTGGATTGCAGTGTGAAAGTCTGTCAGAATTTATTTCAAGACATGTACCCAGGTGCTATGCTTAAGTTTTTGCCGCAAGTTTTTGGTTTTTATTTCATCTTAATTTTCCTTTTTTATAATTAAAAAGACAAAGTCCTTTTTTCCCCCTCATTTATAGAACTGTTTATGCTTGAGAAACAATAAAATAATCTCAGTAAATTTAGATTTGAAATTGAGAACCTGAACTTATTGCATTAACAATTAGGACTAGATGCCTGTACATAAACCCTACACCCGAGTTAATTGTTAAATAACATGTCTTTATGTAGTAAGCATTCGTTGCTTGGGGGAACTTGGTCAGTGCTGACAAGGCTGGAAATTTTTATCTGTCTTAAAGGCAGTCAGGAGTGTTGTTTAGAAGCACAAACTTGTTTCTCGAGCAAAATATATCTTAATAGTATTTTAAAAATACACTTTTAAAGATAATGCAAAGTGAATTTTTATCTTTTTGCAGCATAAATGAAAAGGATTAACAGAGTTCAAACTCAAATTCTCCTTAATGTCTGCAATTAAATAGACATTGCTATAAATTTTCATATGTAGAAGAATTTCAGGAAGTTTTGATGTCTGAATATAGTAGTCCTTCCTTATCTGTAGGATATTGTTCCAAGACCCCCAACTGATGCCTGAAACCGAGGATAGTACCCAACCCTGTTTACACTATGTTTTTTTCCTATACGTATGTACCTGTAATAAAGTTTAATTTGTAAATTAGGCATAGTAAGAGATAATAATAATAACCGAACAGTTACAACAAATGCTATAATAAAAGTTTATGTGATATGATTTCTGTCTCTCTCAAAATATCATATTTTCCTAACCCTCCTTTTTATGGTGATGTGAGATGATAAAATACCTACGTGATGAGATGAAGCGAGGTGAGTGACACAGGCAGTGTGACGTAGCATTAGGCAACTGCCTGGTGACCGAAAGTTGGAAGGAGGATCATCTCCTTCTGACCCTGTTGGCTGTGGGGAGCTGAAGCTGTGGGACGCAAAACCGCAGATCCGCTGGGGGTCCTGGGCGCCTCGGCGGCTCAGGAGGTTAGGCATCTGATTCTTGGTTTCAGCTCAGGTTATGATCTCAGTTTCTTAAGTTCAGGCCCTGCGTGGGGCTCTGCACTGGCAGCCTGGATCCTACTTGGAGTTCGTTCTCTCTTTCTCTCTCTCTCTCTCTCTCTCTGCCCCTCTCAATCTGCTGCTGTCTCACTCTCTCTCAGAATACATAAACTTAAAAAAACAAAAAAGCTGGGGATACTGCTATAGTATGGAAATTTCTGTGAGAAATTTTCATTTGTTTAAAAAAAGCAGCCATATGGGGTGCTTGTGTGGTTCAGTCGGTTGAGCGTCTGACTTTGGCTCAGGTCATGATCTCATGGTTTGTGGGTTCAAGCCCCACATCGAGCTCTGTGCTGACTGCTAGCTCAGAGCCTGGAGCCTGCTTCAGATTCTGTGTCTCTTTCTCTCTCTGCCCCTCCCCTGTTCACACTGTGTCTCTCTCTGTCTCTCAAAAATAAATAAAATGTGAAAAAATAAAATAAAATAAGCAGCCATAATTCAGTACTAATAAATACATGGAGGTATGCTGTTATATACACACACACACACACACACACACACACACACACATATATGCATATATATACATATACATATATAAACATATAAACATAATTATAATAATAAAAGTATATATCATAATATATATTATTATGTATATACTAATTGTTTAGATTCCTGTATCTTGCTGTTGTGAATAAACTAAAGCCCAAAAATACAATGGTATATAGCTTCCTTTAAATTTGTGATTTTTGCATAATTTAATCTGTTTACCTAGAACACCCATATATAACTATAAATATATTTTATAAAAGTTTAAAATTGCATGCATTTTTATTATATGTGTACTTGAGCTTTATTATTTGTATATTTTAATACAGATATTCTGGTTCAGGAGTTTGTAAAATTTGGATCATTAGATACATACCTGAAAAAGAATAAAAATTCTATAAGTATATTATGGAAACTTGAAGTGGCTAAACAGTTGGCATGGGCTATGCATTTTCTAGTAAGTAATAAGTATCATTTTTTATCAAAAACATACATTCTGTCTTCTGAAGCAATGTAGAAAGGATCTTGACCCAGGAATAAGAAATAAATCTGTAAATGAACGTTGAGTCATTTAAAATAATCTGTGTTAGTTGATGAAAGAGATTATTTTAGGCATGTACTTATCTCTGTATAGTCATTTTTGAAAGTGTTATGTCATCCCATCAGACTCAAAATTGCTGATGGATAGTCTGTAGTTTGTGTCACTTGGGTTTAGAGAATTTAACAAAAAATTATGCAGAAACATGTTGTGCTAGCTATACACAGTGAGAAATCCTTGCAGAAGATACCTCGTTATGGTCTCTGTGGACAGTTGGCCATTATGCCTGGTGGGAAAGCGGTGTTGCCGGGGGAGCAGAATGCCAGAGGGCCCGCCGCCCTTCTCTGAGTGCTCTCTGTCCCGCCGCTGAACAGGAACAGGACTTACTGTTGAAAATCTCAGCTTTGGAAAGTGAAGTGGCACTGAGTAATTTTAATACATTTGTTTCATCCTGGGTGTAGATTGGTATGTCATTTGAAAAGTAAAACAAAAACCACAGTGCTGCCGTAAAACTTCCTTTTATGTCAAAGCATGCTCCCAAATTAATGTTTATCAGTAAATGCTGTCCTATTTTTTCTTGAAGTCCATTTTGGGACTTTGACTAAGTGCTCAAATATTTGTGGATTGATATTTGAATGTGCATTTAACTTTAACAGGAAGAAAAAGCCCTTATTCATGGGAATGTGTGTGCCAAAAATATTCTGCTTATCAGAGAAGAAGACAGGAAGACGGGCAATCCTCCTTTCATCAAACTTAGTGATCCTGGCATTAGCATTACAGTTTTGCCGAAGGACAGTAAGTTCGACAGGAATTGCATTTAATGTTTTTTTTTTCAAATTTTTTATTTGAGTGTAGCTGACATAACGTTACATTAGATTCAGGTGAACAACATAGTGATTCCACGTCTTTATTTGGAGAGTAGTAATTTTTTTCTCAAACTCTTTTATTGACATGCTCTTGATTAATAGTAAAATTTAACTACCATTTTTAGCAATCCAAATTAAGTTATAGTTACATCCTCTGTCCATTTTTCCTTTCTTATATGCGTGTTATTATGGACTGTAAAATGATTTTTTTAATGTTTTTTAAATTTATTTTTGAGAGTCAGTGTGAGTAGGGGAGCGTCAGAGAGAGAAGGAGACACAGAACTTGAAGCAGGCTCCAGGCTCTGAGCTGTCAGCACAGAGCCCGACGTAGGGCTCAGACCCACGAACTGTGATATCCTGACCTGAGCCAAAGCCGGACGCTTAACCAACTGAGCCACCCAGGCGCCCCGTAAAATGATTTTTAAAACAGTTTTAATTCCTGCTTGTATGGAAGTTCAGATTTTATACATTTTTTAATGTGAAATTTTCTAATATATTCTTTGAGCCACAAATAAATTATCTAAATTTTTCTTTTCTTCAGTCACAAAATAAAATTTTGAGACCAATTATCTACTTTGAGATCTTATTTAGTTTAATTATTCAGCTAATTCTGACTTTTTAAAACTTGAAAAAATCTTTTGTGTTTATTACCCTTCTTAACAAAGTAAAAATTTCAGTCACATAATTGAGGAGATTTTTTTTGGTACAAATAATGTTGTAATTGTATTTCCTTATATTAGCTAGTTTTTCTAATTGAATATATTAGATGTAGACTGTAAATTGATCACCGTTCGTGCATTGATGTATCCTGTTTGAGCCAACAGTATTGAAACGTGATAGCTTCTCTGACAGTGAAGATAGGTGATAGGACAGAAAATGTTATAGGATCTTAGAACCTATATGAAGGGAAATTTTACTGTTTGGAATGGAAATGAAGAAGGAGAACATTTGTACGGTAAAAGAGAAAGGAACCTTTCTTTAAAGGTACTCTTTAATCTTTTAATTGGCAAAATAATTCATATTGCTTTACCAAAATACACTAAAAGATGCAACAGATTATCCTTCATTCTTCTATATCATTTTATTTATCTATGTATCCATGCCAGATTACCAGAAGGTTAATTTAAAATTGTTCTCTCCTTCTTTGGATACCGTTTTTCTGATGAGCAAAGACCATAGCACCTTTACTTGGGAAATTCCATGATCTTAGCAGAAACTACCTGTATCAATTCCATTTTCAGAATATCTTGGTATACTTAAGTAATCCATCTGCCTGTTGGTCCTTGTTTCTTCATGTACAAGTTGGGATTGCCACTGCTATTAAATTATTGGCTCAGAATGATGTTAATATTACCTTTACTACTTACACACTGTAAAGAAATAGAAAAATCAAAAGGTAATTTAGGACAAGGTTTATGAGAAAAACTGTTATTGAGTGCACCACTCCTAGGAAGGGTTAGAGTTGGACACGAGTTGAGACACTGTGATTTAATGGGAGTTTGGTTGCTCCAGGATTTGTTGTCTAAGATTCTAATTCTCTCCATGCTATTAACAAATTTTGTGACTTTGGGCAAATTATTCAGTCTTTATGGGTCTCGGTGTTGTCATTGTTAAAGCTGAAATACTGAAGTAGATGCCCTCATAAATGTGCACACCTGCTTGCGTGGTGTGAACAACTCACAGCCCCACGAAGAAGACCAATTATCCAAACCAGTTTGAAAATTATTTTCATATTAAAGAATTATGTACTTGTGGGAACTATTTGACCATACTTCGTTGCTATCATTTTGAAGTTCTTCAGGAAAGAATACCATGGGTACCACCTGAATGCATTGAAAATCCTAAAAATCTAAACTTGGCAACAGACAAATGGAGTTTTGGTACCACTTTGTGGGAAATCTGCAGCGGCGGAGATAAGCCCCTGAGTGCTTTGGATTCTCAGAGAGTAAGTTTGTATCAACTGTAAGGTTGACACTGCTTTGTGACCCTTGATTTGCTTTCCTCTGATTTGATGCTTTTTAGCCTATTTTATGCTTTAAAAAAAAGTTTGATTTTCACATTACACAATTTCTCATCTGGTTCTTTCATTATAGAAGCTCCAGTTTTATGAAGATAGGCACCAGCTTCCTGCACCAAAGTGGACAGAATTAGCAAATCTTATTAATAATTGCATGGATTATGAACCAGATTTTAGACCTTCTTTCAGAGCCATCATACGAGATCTTAATAGTTTGTTTACTCCAGGTATGTGTTGATGGAATTATCTTACTGATTTTCCGGGTATCTTTCTATCTTCATAGTTTTTAACAAATCTTTACTAATTTTGTAATCCCTTATGAGAAGTTCCTCAATATTCTTTTTCTTTTTAGTTTTAATTTTCATTCCAGTTAGTTAACATACAGTGTTATATTAGTTTCAGGTGTACAATATAGTGAATCTTGATGTCTTTTAGACTGTCTTAGTCTCCTACTTCCTACATATTCTAGTCTTCTTGGCTAAAAACAGTCTCTCCATTTTTAACAGAGTCCTTTTCAATAGCTTGGTTTTACTTTACCAATTAATGAATGGTATATTGCATAAGTTTATTTGGCTTATTTGACTTTTTAAAAGCAATTTTTCTTTTTTTTTAAACTACTGTGTTTTCTAAACACGAAGTAGGTTTGTTTTCATTTGCCCACTCCTCCTTTAAAATAATGTAGCTAAATGTACATATGTCTGACCTGTAGGTATTTCCTGTTCCAGTACTACTTACCATTCTCACCAAAAAACTCAGAATAACATAATCTTACTTAAAAATACTAAATTTTCCTATTTTGGAAAGTAATTTTCCTTCGTAAAAGTCTTTCTTGAAAACCTGTTAGATTATGGGTAATAAAGACTTGTTAATATAGTTTAAACTATTTGAGTTGTCCTGTATCAATTTGTATTTAGTATTTCTAACTCATTCTAATTATTTTGGTTAGTTTGAATTACAAACATTTTAACCCAGATGATGTTGCCAGCCTACAGTAGTCATATGCTTTATCTCTCCAGATTATGAACTATTAACAGAAAATGACATGTTACCAAATAGGATAGGCACCCTAGGGTTTTCTGGAGCTTTTGAAGATCGAGACCCAACACAGTTTGAAGAGAGACATTTGAAATTTCTGCAGCAACTTGGCAAGGTAAGGTGTCAGATTTTTTTTTTAAATAGTTAACATTTAATCATAGAACATTTTATTTAGAAAATAAAGGCTTTAAAGATTCTATGAAATTCACTTTCCATAAGATTTTAGGTAGTGTTTATAGGAAAAACGTTTAGTCATCAGATGTTGGATAAAAGATGTGCTCAGTAAATAGCTCTTTTTCCTGAAGAACCTCTCAGAACTTTTAACATGTAATGTGCATTGAACATCTTTAAGAGGATGATAATTAGTTATTTCCCCTTTCTGTTTGTCCATGGGACTCTTTCTTGGTAGAGGCACGTTAGTTATGCAATAGAGAAAGGAACAATTAATTAAGCCTTTCTGCCTATCCCCTTTTTTAGTCCTCTCAGGAAGAAATAATCTAATGTCTGACTGGACCATGTTCATTAGCAGGACAGAGTCTGTATCCCCTGAAAGTCACACAGTCATGTATAGCCTACGTATTTTAAGTAAGACCAGGAAAAGCCTAGTTCTTTACAGGTCCAATTAAAGTGGTGAGCTCTCTTTCTTCCCCTAAGCTTGTTAGTATAGAATTCTGTACCATGTGGCTTATAAATTAGAAATAGAAGATACAGGCATTTTGTGTGTATTAGTTATCTACCTCTGTATAAAAAGTTACCATAAAACTTAACAGAGGAGGACAACGAACATTTATTTTCACCTAGTTTAGAAATTAGAAGTTTGGGAGCACCTTAGGTGGTTCCAGCTCCCGGTCTCTCACACGACTGCAGTCAGGTTGTCACCCAGGCCTTGCACTCTCATCGGAAGGCTTGACAAGGGGACGATACACTTCCAGGCTCACTCTCATGGCTGTGGTCAGGCCTCAGACTATCTGCTTCCAGGCTCACTTACGTGGGCCTTTCTGCGGGGCTGCCTCCCAGCACGGCAGCTGAGGGCCAGCACCTGGAGTGGAAGTCCTGGTCTTCTCGTATCCCAATCTCCGGGGTGGCATCTCATCACTTTTGCCATGTTCTGTTCATTGTGAATGAGCTGACAAATTCAGCCTACAGTCAAGGGGAAGCGGTTATAAAAGCGCATGAATGTGAAAGCCGGAGAACAGTGGGAGATAATGTAAAGGCTGCCAACCAGGGAGGGCATTTTGGCCACAACTCTGTGCTGATAGCATCAATCTCTTGGAAGTATGCAGTGTGTCCAAAATTTAATAAGCCTTTTGTCATCCACTCCTCCAACTCCACAATCCTGAAGTTTGTCTGTGGACATTTCAGAAAGTGTTATTTAGAGCAGTTTGGGAAATGATGCTTTAGACTAAGAGTAAACTTTTCATTTCACAGTGAGAAAAATTAAGGTCCAAAGAAGTTAAGTCACTTGGCTGTGGTCAGAGAGCTGGGTGGTAGCAGACGTGAGATCGGCACGTCTCCCTCTTGCTGTCTCAGTGCTGTTGCTGCTGTCGCACACGTCCTTGATTTGTGGGTGCGCACGCGTCCGCTGTGTTGTCGTCTTCTGCTGTTGCCTTCTTGGGGCAAATCGTGGGATATGAGGACATAAAATAGTTATTTTATTCCCACCATGGATTACATTGCAAACAATAAGTTGCTTATGGAAAAGGCAGAAATTAGTGTAACATGACTTATTCATGGGTTTGTGGTTGAATACATCTTGATTTAGTGTTAGCTATATGCAAATTTTTTCATGACGAAAAGTACTCTAAGTCATTAGATCAGCAACATTTAGTCACTAGTCACAAAATCATTTTTTCTCTTTTATTCTGAACAAACCACTTAATTTATTTCATCCTTAGAGCCAGCCTTTAATGTGAATTAGTGTATCTCCCAGAGATTTTTTTGGGGTAGACGGTACAGAAACTTTTGGAAAATAAAATCCAACTTACTTGAAGTAAAGAGAACAACCTCTAGTGAAATTTTATTATCTTCAGTTGGTGTGGATATTTTTAATAAGCTTCTTGATTCTTAGCTTGGAAAATACAGATGTGTATGATCATTAATATATGAACATTTATATGATTAAGGGCATTTTCTAGGAAAAATGCAATGTTTCAAATTCTCAAATCCAAAGTAGATTCCTTCACTTTAGAAGCCAAAATTTTTAAGCCAGTGGATGAAAATCTAGAGGGTAACCAAGGAATCAGACATCTTTGGGAGAGTCTGAATTACTTCTAGATTGTTAGGGGGTTTTTTTTCTGAAATGATGTGGCTTTAAAAAAATTTTTTAATGTTTATTTTTATTTTTGAGATAGAGACACAGAGTGTGAGTGGGGGAGGGGCAGAGAGAGAGGGAGACACAATCTGAAGCAGGCTCCAGACCCAACGTGGGGCTCGAACTCACCAACTGTGAGATCGTGACCTGAGCCGAAGTCAGACACTTAACCGACTGAGCCACCCAGACCCCCGTGATATGGCTTTAATGCACAAATATTTGAGTTCTTACTAAGTTCCAGGTGCCCCACTGGTCACTGTGGATGTGGGAGATAGCTGCTGTCTCAGTAGTTTACAGCGTAGCTGGAGGAGGTAGATTACACAACAGTGTGATAAGTACACTCACTATTTAAATTAAATTTCATACTGCTCACAGCTCCTAAAATTTTCATAACATGTGAATTGGTACAAGTGTCAACATTGTAATTCATGTCTATTTATGAACTATTCAAATATTATTTGAGATATCACATAGTTTTCTAATTACAGATTGCTTTTTCATGTAAAATTTCTATTAATATGGCCCTTATGTAATTTGGTTATTAGTTTTAAGAATTTAAAAAAAATAGGATACAACATTGTGTTGTTATTCAGTACTTGATTGGAATTTGTTTAAAATTACCCAGAAAGGGGGAGCCTGGGTGGCTTAGTCGGTTAAGCAGACAACTTTGGCTCAGGTCAAGATCTCACTGTCTATGATTTCAAGACTTTTAGTGTAAAAAATAGAATAACTAATAATATTAAAGAATAAATTAATACTTTCTAAAACCGTTGTAAACAATCTCTTTAAAAATTTTTTGTAATGTTTTTTATTTATTTTTTGAGAGACAGAGAGAGACAGTGCGAGCAGGGGAGGGTCAGAGAGAGAGGGAGATACAGAATCCAAAGCCGGCTCCAGGCTCTGCGCTAGCTGGTAACACAGAGTCTGATGCAGGGCTTGAACCCATGAACCATGAGATCATGACCTGAGCTGAAGCTGGACGCTTAACCGACCGAGCCACCCAGGCACCCCAACAATCTCTTTTTAAAGTGATATAATATTTCATTGTTTCTCATTGCCATGTAGTATTCCATTGTGTGTATATATATATATATATATATAAACACATCTTCTTGATCCGTTCATCAGGTGATGGACATTTAGGCTCTTTCCATGCTTTGGCTATTGTTGAAAGTGCCGCTATGAACATTGGTGTACATGTGCCCCTATGCATCAGCACTTCTGTAAGAATGAGATCTGGCCATTTGTAGCAAAATGGATGGACCTGGATGGAGTCATGCTAAACAAAATAAATGAGGCAGAGAAGGAAAGATACCATATGTTTGCATTCATAGGTCTAGCAGGAGAAACCTAATAGGGGACGATGGGAAGGGGAAAGGGGGAAAAAGAGTTGGGGAGAGGGAGGGAGGCAAATCATGAGAGACTTTTGAATGCTGAGAACAAACTGAGGGCTGAGGAGGGAGGGGGAAAGGGGAAACGGGTGATTGTTGTGGAGGGGGACACTTGAGGGGAAGAACACTGGGTGTTATATGAAAACCAACTTGGATAAACTATTTAAATAAAAAAAATTACTGCTTATTCCTAAAAATAATAAAAAATTAAAAAAAATAAAGATATATAATAGGGGCGCCTGGGCAGCTCAGTTGGTTAAGCTTCCAACTTCGGCTCAGGTCATGATCTCACAGTTCATGAGTTCGAGCTCAGAGCCTGGAGCCTGCTTCAGATTCTGTGTCTCCCTCTCTCTCTCTGCCCCTACTCTGCTTGCTTGCTTTCTCTCTCTCAAAAATAAATAAACCTTAAAAAATTTAAAAAATAAAGTAATATAATAAATCTTGAAATTTGATTTTTAAAATCAGATCTTGCCTTACCCTAGATTCTGTCTGTGGCATTTGTGAATCTCTCCCAAATCACCAGTTTTCTCTTCTTAAAACAAATAAAAATATGTAACGATACACTTTTAACCTTTTTTTACTAAGCATATTCCTTAATAAAAGGGAAATTAATATTTATGTTTAGTTTTTCTTTACAGAGTAAGTGCCATATTAGTATTATCTATGCCATAAAGATTTTCCTAAGATGTCTCTAGCTGTCATTAATTTTCCTCTTTTCTGGAAGCAGATAGCATTCGTGCATTCCACACAATTTAGTTTTTAATTTCAGTCCTTTGTTATTTATTATATCTTGGTTTATGGATATAATGACTATAAGGAACAAAATTCAGAGGTATGTGCTAGTACTTACGGAAGAGACATAACAAAGCATACATTACAGCATCCCTGATTTAGATGAGCCAGGGGAAAGATCAGACTAATTTATATTTTCTTTTTTAGAGTGACTTTTTTTCCGTTTATGAAAGTGACATGTATTTGTTGCAGAGTAATTAGAAAACACAGATGCATTTCTTTCAATTCAGTCTCAGTACACCTACACACAAACTTTGCTTCAGAAGGGAGATCATTCTATATACAATTTTCTCAAAGCACCTGGGCGGCTCAGTCGGTCGAGTGTCCCAGGTCACGATGTCTTGGTTTGTGGGTTGGAGCCCTGTGCTGGGCTCCATGCTGACAGTGCAGGGCCTGCTTGGGACTCTCCCTCTCCCCCCCTCTCTGCCGCATCCCTGCTTGCTCTTGTTCTCTCTCTCAAAATAAATAAATACACTTTAAAGATTAAAATATATATTACATATTCAATTTTTTCTCTTGCTATTTTTCGTTTATTATGTCATCGATATTTTTCATTATTAATATTCTTTTGAAACATAATTTTGTAAGTGAATATTCTGTAAGATATTTACAACATTCCCCATTACTGCACGTTAGAGTTTTTGTCCTTTTGACTTGCAACGTTTTTAGTTTTTTACATAGTTCTTTGGGTTTAACATTTTATTTTTTAGTTTTTTAAATATAGTTTACTGTCAAGTTGGTTTCCTATAGCACCCAGTGCTCATCCTAAGTGCCCTCCTCCATGCCCATCACCTATTTTCCCCTCTCCCCCACCTCCATCCACCCTCAGTTTGTTCTCAGTATTAGGTAGTCTCTTATGGTTTGCCTCCCTCCCTCTCCTTAACTATTTTTCCCCCTTCCCTTCCCCTATAGTCCTCTGTTAAGTTTCTCCTGTTCCACATATGAGTGAAAACATATGGTATCTGTCTTTCTCTGCCTGATTTATTTCACTTAGCATAATACCCTTGAGTTCTATCCATGTTGCTACAAATGGCCAGATTTCATTCTTTCAAGTATTCCATTGTATATATAAACCTCATTTTCTTGATCCATTCGTCAGATGATGGACATTTAGACTCTTTCCATGATTTGGCTATTGTTGACAGTACTGCTATGAACATTGGGGTACATGTGCCCCTATGCATTAGCACTTCTGTATCCCTTGGGTAGATCCCCAGCAGTGCTATTGCTGAGTCATAGGGGAGTTCTGTTTAACATTATTTTAAGCATAATGTAAATTGAGGAGACTGTCAGGGTGACATCTTCAAAATATATTTACAACCATATGTATTTCTCAGTAATTTATTTTGTAGGAAATTAAAGGAAAATGGTATGATCTTTAGTTGTAGCAACTTTTTTTTTCAGGTTTAAGGTTTATTTATTTACTTGTTTTGCTAGCATGAGAGGGAGAGAGAAGTAGAGAGGAAAAGCAAGCGCGCGTGTGCATGTGAGTGGGAGAGGAACAGAGAGCAAGGAGAGAGAGAATCCCAAGCAGGATCCATAATGACAGCATAGAGGCCCAGGTGGGCTCAAACTCAAGGAACCAGAACCCTGAGATCATGACCTGAGCAGAAACCAAGAGTTGGACACATAACCAATGGAGCCACCCAGGTGCCCCTAGTGGTAGTTTTTTAATCTAGATATTTTCTAGCTGCATTTGACAATATAATATTAATTTCATCGTTGCTTATTTGAAAGAATTGATTGTTCAGTGGTCTAGCTATTTGTATTGCCTTATCGAGACAATCTAAAATACCTTCCCTACAAAAATGCATGTTACCTTTTCGTTTTATAAAAGCACAACTCTTGGTATACTGCATTCTTTTATTCTTTTTAACTAGCAGCCTGGTAAAAATATTCAAAGGAGGTATTTGTACTCAAGATTATTTCCATATTTTTAAACAAACAGAAATAATGATATATTTTAATATTCATAAAAAGAGTTAAGAAAATATTGTGAAAACTTTCTTCTGCTACCAGAATTCTAAAATGAGTATTTTTGTCATCTCCCTTTATACTCACATCCACACATAGTTACATTCTTTACTCTTCACCTCGGTTAAAACCTCGCTTTTTTGAAATCCTCTTTATTACGTATTACTCTCTGGTGCCGATCTGGGACACACAGATCTGGACCTTGCTGCTGCTACTTTTCCAAAATCAGAAAATCTAGCATCATAGATAGCCCTGTATGAATATGGTTTTTCTCTCCTCATCATTGGCCAACATCTTGATTGTGATCCACGTTTCAAGTATTTCTGGCCTCACTGTTTTCATCTTCACCTTACTCCTCGTATTATTTGGGGCACCCATTGAATACCTTTTTAAATTTCTCAATCTCAATGTATGAACATGTTAAGTGAATGCATTTTTAATTCTATAATCCCTTATAATAATCTTAATTATGAAATATCAGACCCCGAAATCTCCTTCTCTGCCTATAACTTTGTATTTTTTGACTCTTACCAACATATAAATCCTTCTTTGATATCTATGTCATTGCCAGTGTCTTTGACCATTTTTTGTTCCTGAAGCCTATTAGCTAGCTACCTTCTAGATTCAGCTTTCCTTTTCCAGAGCGGGTAGACCTCCTGCTGAAGCACTTACCCTCTGTCTCCACTGCTGTCCTGTCCACAGTACTGTCACCTGCCCTCCTTTGACTGTTGTACTTTCCCTGCCATTTCCTAATGTATGAACAATAATATTCTGAACTATTTTTTTCTATTTGTGTTTTCATCTCTCAAACACTCTAAGAAAAAGTCAGATATAAATGTCCAGTGTTTCCACTGTAAATTGATTTCCAACATCGACTGGCACTGAGGACTGTGTTAATTGGTAGTTCTTTTCTTCTCCTTTATTTGATTTCTTCTGTAGTCCCTGCCGATTCCAAACATTTTCCTATCCTAAATCTTCCTTCCCACGCAGTGTTTGCCTTTACCTTCTTCTTCCATAAGAAAGTAGAGGCATTCCAAATTTAAACAGTGAGATTGATTTATATCTGTCAAATTGACAAAGATGTAGAAAAATTAACAATGGTTAGTGTTGGCAGGAGTATGAAAAAGTTGACATTTTCCCACTGTTTATTAGAGCGTACATCTAATGACAGTGACCCCTTCAAAAGTGTCTGCTGCAGCATAGATGAAGGACTTTTGAGATGTCCATATCCTTTGAACTGTGAATCCCGCTTTTAGCAAATAAATCAAACTTGTATCAGTCTTCTCAGACTGCCATGCAAAGTACCATATATTGGGGGCTAAACAGCAGATATTTATTTCTCATAGTTCTGGAGGCTAAAAGTCTAAGATTAAGATGCTGGCAGGGTTCAGTTTGTAAGTGCATACTCTCTTCTTGGCCTCCCTCCACATGGCCACCTTCCTGGTGTGTCTTCATGGGGCAGAGAGCTCGGCGTCTGTGCCTCTTCTGATAAAGGCACCAGCCATCTCAGAATGAGGCCTCACTTTACGCTCCCTCTCCACAGGCCCTGTCTTCAAACACACTCACCTGGGGAGCGAGGGCTTTATCATAGGAATTTGGGAGGAACACAGTCAGTTCACAACAGACCCTTCCTTGTTCCGCCCAGCTCACTGACAGGGATGTCAAAGGGTATATTGTGAAGAAGCAAAGCTTGTCCTGGAAGTTAGTGAGAGAGATTTAGGTTTCCCTGACATGTCTCTTGGCTTACTAAACATGTTCATGATGTGTTTAAATGCTTCTTTGAAGTTGTTTATATTTCAGCCTAAAATTCCTTTTGAAGAAATTAAGTTTGTAGATTTACTACCTACCTGTTAAAATATTATTTCCTTTTCTTATTCTGAAAGCTGCCTAATGTAAGCTTAGAGATAGATCTGCTAACTGTAGTTACTGGAATTTCATGTAATTAAAATTTATTAGTAATTTGTCTGGAAATATTGAACTTTCCATCCTCCTGTGACGTGCTGCTCAGGGTAATTTCGGCAGCGTGGAGATGTGCCGGTACGACCCGCTGCAAGACAACACCGGGGAGGTGGTGGCCGTGAAGAAGCTGCAGCACAGCACGGAGGAGCACCTGCGGGACTTCGAGAGGGAGATCGAGATCCTGAAGTCCCTGCAGCACGACAACATTGTCAAGTACAAGGGCGTGTGCTACAGTGCCGGTAGGTGCCGCTGAAACCCATTTTGAACTCAAGGTACGTCCTTGGCATGCTGGGTAGTAGAAGCCTGTAGTCTCGAGATCTGGACTTCCAGTATGCCAGTGACCAAGCAGAGAAGTGTGTGTGTCACTGCAGACTGTGCTTGGTGGTGGTGGGCCGGAACTACCGGAAGTCTTTTCACTGAGGGCAGTGCTTACCATTTTTGCATAAGCTCACCAAGAGAATATCTTTTTTAAATAGAGAAATTATCTTTGCTCACATTTTCTATGAAAATATTCTTTAAATGTTTGTTTATTTTTGAGGGCGGGGAGGGAGGCCGAGAGAGGAAGAGGGAATCTCAAGCAGGCTCCTCACTGTCAGTGCAGAGCCCGATACGAGGCTTGAAATCACAAATCATGAGATCATGACCTGAGCCAAAATCAAGAGTTGGAGGCTTAACTGTTTATTTTTGAGACGGAGAGAGACAGAACGTGAGCAGGGGAGGGGCAGAGAGAGAGGGGGAGACACAGAATCCAAAGCAGGCTCCAGGCTTTGAGCTATCAGTACAGAGCCCGATGCGGGGCTTGAACTCATGAACCAGGAGATTATGACCTGAGCTGAGGCTTAACTGACTGATCCACACAGGCACCCGTCTGCGAAAGTACTTTTAAATTAGGTACTTTTTGTTCATTACAGATGAGGAGAAAGGAGATTTTCATCAGCTTATTCAGGTTTGCAAAAAGGGTTACACAAGATTAAACCATTAGTATTTTAAAGCTTTTCAAAACTTTTTGATTCAAAAAGTTTGTGTTCTTAACTACTACATCACTTAATTTATAATTAGGTTTTGTCATCTTAGACTCAGAATTTACATATTTTAAGTCATTTTTATATATGTTTGTTTTCTATTATTTTATCAATAAAATATGACAAACTATATAACATTGTATTCCCATTTGTATGTTAAAAGGCCGGCGTAATTTAAGATTAATTATGGAATATTTACCATATGGAAGTTTACGAGACTATCTCCAAAAACATAAGGAACGGATTGATCATAAAAAACTTCTGCAGTATACAGCTCAGATATGCAAGGTACTTAATACCCTGGCTATTTGTTGTAAATAAAGAGAACATGCTGAAGTCATTGTTACAAAGTCCTCTAGAGTTTTTCTTTGATAATTAAGGAAGCATATAAAGGAAAGACCACTTAAATTATTTATCTTCATAAAACTTAGCTGAAATAAAGATGTTATTTCATCCATAGGGCATGGAGTATCTTGGTACAAAAAGATATATCCACAGAGATCTGGCAACAAGAAATATATTGGTGGAGAACGAAAACAGGGTTAAAATTGGAGATTTTGGTTTAACCAAAGTCTTGCCACAAGACAAAGAATACTACAAAGTGAAAGAACCTGGTGAAAGTCCCATTTTCTGGTGAGTATATTTTAGTGAAAATTTACTATTATTAATAGTTTGTCATGTATATATTTATAATAATACCAAAATTTATCATGCTAACATTGGTCTAAATGCATTTCATGGATTATCTCATCTAATCTTTATGACAACATATGGAGAATATGTATTCTCTCCATCTTAAGTATGAGGGAACTGAAGTGTAGACAGATTAAATAGCTTGCCCAAGGTCATATGACTCACAAATGGCAAAATTAGGATTCAAACCCAGTCTGTTCTTATAATTTGTGCTTTTAAGCTTTTTTAAAAATTTTTATTTTTTTAGTGTTTATTTTTGAGACAGAGAGAGACAGAGCATGAGCAGGGGAGGGGCAGAGAGAGAGAGAGAGAGAGAGAGAGAGAGAGAGAGAGGGAGACATAGAATCCAAAGCAGGCTCCAGGCTCTGAGCTATCAGTACAGAGCCCAACATGGGGCTTGAACTCATGAACCGCAAGATTATGACCTGAGCTGAAGTTGGATGCTTAACCAACTGAGCCACTAGCCGCCCCTAAGCTTTCTTAACCATGAGAGTGCTTTAATCTGGCATTAACAGAACATATTATAGCAATTTGAAGCTAAAGATAGGTTTTTTTAGATTTATTTATTTTGAGAGAGACAGAGAGTGAGTGGAGAAACGGCAGAGGGAGAGAAAGAATCCCTAGCAGGCCCCACACTGTCAGTGCAGAGCCCATTTCAGGGCTCCAACTCAAATCGTGAGATCATTACCTTGAGCCAAGACCAAGTCAGATGCTTATCCAACTGAGCCACCCTGGCACCCCAAAGCCAAAGGTAATTTTTGATCTTAAGTTAAAATTGTGAATTGTGAGGAGGATACAAACCTGATTTTTTTATGTGGAATACATTGTTATTTTTATTGATTTGTGCTTTGATGCAACGTCTTTTTTTATGTTTTAGTTCATTAATGATACACTTTGTTTTATAGGAATGAATTGCTGAAAATATATTTAAATGTTTTGATTTGGGATAAATTCCAAATAGACTCTAATTCTGGCTTATGTATCTCCTAAAATAATACTAATAAGATTATGTTGTTTGGGGCACCTAGGTGGCTCAGTTGGTTAAGTGTCTGACTTTGGCTCATGTCATGATCTTGCAGTTCATGGGTTCGAGCCCCATATCAGGCTCTGTGCTGACAGCTCAGAGCCTGGAACCTGTTTCAGATTCTATTTCTCCCTTTTTCTCTACCCTTCCCCTGCTCATGCTCTCTCTCTGTTTCTCAAAAAAAAAAATAAATAAATGTTAAAAATTTTAAAAAGTAAAAAGATAATGTTTAAATCAGATGTTTGTTAAGGGATGGGTTTTGTTTTGATTTTATTTGCATTTTTATGTTTTATTTACATTTTGGGTTTCTGACTTGAAAGAATTGCTAATATAAACAATAAAACTGTCAATTTATAAAAATTTGAGATTCATCAGACTTATTAGAAATATACAGATTATTCAGTTAGCTAATGCTAAGTTTATTGACCATAAATATATGTTTAGTTATCTTCATTTTTTTTGTACCTATAAATTTTACAACTTATCCTAGCTATTACAAACTGTTGAGTGCGGAACCTACTTGAGATCTCGATCTCTCTCTCTCTCCCTCTCCCTCTGCCCCTCCCCTGATGACACATTTTCTCTTTCTGAAAAAAAAAAAAAAAAGAATAGAATGGAAACTAGAAATATTGGTTGCTACTGAGAAATGTGATTAGGAGAGACTTTACGTTTCACTTGACACATCCCAGTGTCATGTGAAATAAAATTAATGTGAATTAAAGCAAGGTGTGATACCTATGTACAATGAAATATTACCCAGCCATAAAATCAAGAAATCTTGCCATTTGTAAGACATGGATGGAGCTGGTGATTATTATGCTAATAAAATAACTCAGAGAAAAACATATACCATATGATTTCACTCATATGTGGAATTTAAGAAGCAAAACAAATGAGCAAAGGGAGAAAAAAAGAGAATGACAGAGAGGCAAACCAACAAACATATCCTTATGGACAGAGAACACACAAATGGTTATCCGAGGGGAGGCGGGGCGGTTACGTGGGTGATGGGCATTAAGTAGCGCGCTTGCGACGGGCAGAGGGTGTTCTGTGTGAGGGCTGAGTCGTGGTATTTTACACTGAAACTAGTATTACGCTGTAAGTGGATTAACTGGTATTAAAATAAAATCTTTTTTATACAGAAGAGTAAGAGTGAATGGCATTGTGAGTATTTTAAGGAAAAGCTCTTATCTTTCAGAGATGCATACTGGAATAATTACGATTGAAATACTCGCACGTCCAGAATTCACTTCATATAAATTCAGTGGAGTGGAGATGGGGAGTGGTCAATAAAACAAGGCAGGAAACGAGTTTAATTCAGTGACATGGACATGGTTGTCTCTTGTTCTCTAGTTTCTTTATTTTTGAAATTTCTCAAATAAAAAAAGAAATTTCTCATAATAATAGAAACAGTTTAAAGTAATATCCTGGTGATATCATCATTAGTTATTTCTAGAACATAAGTGAAACTAGAAAATAGGACTCCTCTAAACTTATTTACTTTGGCCATATCCCCAGTGATACATAAATTCAGTTCCTTTTTTTCCAGAATGAGAAATTAAAGAAGTTAAATGGAATTAACTAGAAATCCATAAAGATTAGTAATATGAACTTACAGGGATTTGGGCATACTTAATAAATACAACTTAATAAGCATTTATTAAGTTTCTACTGTTCCAAATATCCTACAAGGACCTGGGATATAAAGATAGGGTCAACTTAAGAAAAACAACAACAAACAATGGAGCCTGGTTCCTAGGAAAGCTGAACTGAAGAGGAAACATTTGATGTGGAGGCGTATTCAGCCAACAGGGCCGCTGTCCATTATCCCTTCCCTTTCAGAGCTCATCGTTTTAAAAAAATCAAATGTCTGGTCAGTCATTGCAATCATTATTACATAAGTGCAATATTGAAGAATATGAGGAGAACACATAAGAATGCAGATAATTCTCCTGAGGGTTTAAATTAATCAGAGAAAACCTAAACTAAGAAGTGGTATTTCAGTTATTGATTAATAGTTTACTGGGTAGGGAAGAGCAAGGTGTTCCCTGAAGAGGAAGGTCAGAACTGGAGGAACAGGGACAGTCACAGAGCAGACAGGGAGACATGGCGGCTGGAAAGGCCTTGAGCCTGGCGCGCCGTGTTGATGAATTCCCACCTCATTCAGTAGACCCTGTGTAGGTGGGAAATTACAGGCTTCATCCAAGAGAATATCACGTTGAGATTCATATTTTAGGAAGAGATCTACTTTTGGTGGAGGACAGAAATTCTCAAAGCATGGGGACACCAGGTTCTCCTCTTAGGGGGCCCATGAGGTCAAAGGTATTTTGATAATAATACTAAGAGGTTATTTGCCTTTTCACTCTCCTTGTTTCGTAAGTACGTAGTAGGATTTTCTACAGGCTAGAAGAGGTCTTCTATTAACATTAAAGAAGCGCACAAAAAATGTAAACACTGCTACTCTTCTCACAAAAATCTTTCTTGTTTTGGAAAATAGTTATTTTTCATAAAATGTTATTTGTGTTGACATGTACTAGGTTTATTATTTTTAATGAATTAATACTGTTACATTTTCTTAGTTTCAGTATCTAACATGGTGGACATTTGATAATTATAATCCACATAAAATAAAAGCTTTATGGGGACTACATACAGAAATTTGAGGACTACACACAAAAATACATGCATACTTAGAAAAATAATTTGTAAGAGTCTATCAGGGACCTGCAGCCAACAGGTTGGAGAAGTGCTGGTATGGAGGGTGCGTTGTATGAAGGAGACGCGAAGAGCCGAGAAAGGCAGTCAGTCAACTTTTGCAGGAATCTCGGCCATTGTGTTTCAGACCCTTTGTGTCTGCATGCCCACAGAAAGAATTATGAAAAATTGTATCCCGTCTTGCACATTTTAAAAATGATAGCTATATTTTTTTTGGTAAATTTAAATAGTTGTATGTGTTTTCTAAAGTATTTTTAATATTGACATTTAAATAACATATCCATCTTTTAGATATCCAATGAAATCTGAATACTATAGCAATTTGATACCCATTATCACCCACTTAAAAATGTATAGAAATAACGTTATTTATTTATTTATTAAAAAGTTTTAAATGTTTTTTATTTATTTTTGAGAGAGAGAGAGAGACAGCGCAAGCAGGGGAGGGTCAGAGAGAGGGAGACAAAGAACCTGAAGCGGGCTCCAGGCTCTGAGCTAGCTGTCTGCACAGAGCCCGACGCGGGGCTCGAACCCACGAACTGTGAGATCATGACCTGAGCCGAAGCCAGACGCTTAACTGACTGAGCCACCCAGGCGCCCCAGAAATAACTTTATTTTTGATAGACACTTTACATCATTCCTTTTTTTCTCTTTAAAATTATATTTTCACTTCCTTCTCAGCCAGAACTTTGCATAATGTTTTATAGTGTACTTGGATATCTTTTGATATCCCAAAAAAATTAACACGCAAGGGGTATATTCCAGGTATATATGTATATACCTGTGGTAAAGTTTAATGTATAAATTAGTCACAGTAAGAGATTAATAGAAATAATTAATAATATAGAACAATAATAACAATATAAAGTTATGTGAATGTGGTTCTCTCATTTTCTTTCAAAGTATCTTTCTGTATTGAACCCACCTTTCTTTGTGAGACATAAAGTGCCTCCATGATGAGGGGAAGTGAGGCGGATGACGTAAGCATTGTCACGTAGTGATAGGCTCATTTACATCTGGACTGTGGTTAACCTCTGGTAACTGAGACCCAAGAAAGCAAAACTGTGGATGAGGGGAGAAACTGCTGTAAATTTAAATTAATCTTTAAATTTCTTATAACCACAAAACTCAGGGGTTTATCTTCTGGATTGGGTTATCACTGAAGTTATCAGGATACAATATTCCAAAGCAATATAAATAACTTACAAATTGGATAATTGTTTAAAAATTTTTATTGGAGGTATTTCTCTTTTTCTAACATTTATTTGTGAGAGAGGGTGGGGGAGGGAGAGAGAATGAGTGCACGGGGGAGGGGCAGAGAGAGAGAGGGAGACACAGAATCCCAAGCAGGCTTCCTGCTCCAAGCTGTCAGCACAGAGCCAGACGTGGGGCTTGAACTCAGAAACTGTGAGATCATGAACTAAGCCAAAGTCAGATGCTTAACCGGGTGCCACTGGAGGTATTTCTTAATAAGATAAATAGAGCTATTTTCCCCTCTAATTACTTTATGAATCCCTGTATGAATATTATTCATATCTATCAGGGGACCAGATTCAGCTTAAATTGTTTATTTTCCCTTTTTGTAGATGTAAATGCTGAGAAAACTTGTGTAAATAAGTAGATAGGAATGGAAGGAGTTTTGTTATAACAATATTCATTCGTGTGACTCTTTCTGAGATAAGTAGCAAAAAAGTATGTAATGAAGTGCCATTAAAATTTCTCTCATAGCTGGCAGCTTCATTAAATCCATTCTTTTTTTTTCAATTTTATTGAAAGCAAAGAATTAAACGACTTGATTTTCAAAAGTGAAATCATTAAAGTCATTCCTTTTCTCAATTTCTGGGAAGTATACTAAAAGGTTTTTAAAAATATGACTTTATTTTTCAACTCTAGAAGTAAGTATGCTAAAACTATGAAATATTATTTAAAAAAATAAATAGAACACATGTGTGGAGGCATGTTTATAATGAAGCGTATTCACCAGGGCACCTTCTTTTCAAGATTCCTTCTTTTCTAATTTTAAATATTCAGTTTCATACTCAATTTTGTATTTTTTGTTATAAAGAAAGCTAAATTATGTAAGCCGTGGGCCCTATATTTCTCCCTGCATATCTGGAAAGATAAATCACAAGGACAGCCAAGATAAGCTTAGGATGATACATACCTTGTGTGACTAATTTTATGTTGTTCTGAAAATAAGATAAATCCTTTCTCATTACTTAGTTTACAATAAATAATACATAATAAAGTGTAGCTAAGATTAGAATGTAGGAAGTGAGGAATATGGTAAAGTGTTTATTATACCTTTAGGAAGTGTGTTGGGAAGATTTATGTCTCAAACTGATGTTTGACTTTGGAGAAACATTAGTTAGTATAAAAATCAGAAATAATATTTTTATCATGATCAAAATTTTCCTGTGTATTTAATGGGGAAAAGTATATACTGCCAAAAACTAGTTAGATAGGCCATTGGAATATAGTTTTATTTTTATGTTGGCAATAAGGCTGACTAAATTTTGTATAAATCTTTCAGAATATGAGTTGATAAAATAGGTTTTAACTAATTTATTAATAATGAACAGTAAATCTGAAGTATGAAAGGAAACAGTTTATCCATGCGATTTAGCCATCATATCTTTTAAACAATTATAATTCCATTTATTAGAATCTATGCTATCTACATTGCTTCTGTTGTTCAAAAGTGTTCTTTAAGCCAACAACATGTTCCAGGTGTTGGTATTAAGAACTTAAGGAAAAATGCTCCTGTTCAAACGTTGTTTTTTGGTTGAAGCAGGCTTTTGGATTCATGGAGGATCCATGCTGAGCTGGACCCTGCTTAAGATTCTCTCTCTCTCTCTCTCCTGGGGCGCCTGAATGGCTCAGTCAGTTAAGCATCCGACTCTTGACATCAGCGTGAGGTTGAGCCCGCATTGTGCTCTGTGCTAACAGTGCGGGGCCTGCTTGGGATTCTCTTTCTCCCTCTCTCTCTGTACCTCTCCTGTGAGCTGTCTCTCTCTCTCAGAATAAATGAACATTAAAAAAATTCTCTCTCTCCCTCTCCCCCTCTCCCCCACTCATGTGAATCCTTTCTCCCTCTGTCTCTCAAGTAAAAAAAAAAAAATTGTTAAGATTCTACCTGGGAAGTAAGCTAGATTGTTGATGGCATTCATTGCATAGGGAAAGTAAAATAACCAGCAGGTTTTGGAGAAGTGGGGATGGAGTTCTCTTTGCCTATAGAACTTTATTTAATATGGAAATGTTCTGTAAGTTGAAGCACAAAAGAAACTTCAAAGATATGGTTATAAATTTAGGAGACATGAGTTTATAGGTGGATGAATATTACCTAATGGAAAGTTTTGCCAAAAATGGTAGAGGTCTGATGATGGAACCTTGGGAAACCCAAATTTAGAAGATGGAGAAGAAGGAAAGTGTTTGGGAAGTTTAATTAGAAATGAAATCTCCTCCCAATTCAGTAAGTCTCTACACAAAGACAGAAAAGAAAGAGATTTTATTACTGAATAAGCTTTGCCCTTAGGGTCATGCGAGTCACAAGCGATCTGCTAAGAGCCTCCAAAGACAGACAGAAATCTCGCCCTATGATGGCCAAGCAGATTCAACCCGTTATATGTATGTTGTCAAGGTAACCAGTAGCTAGTTCTCAAGTAGGAGAACTGGACGGCACCCTTTGCCACACATAGCTTATCCTATGTGACCATCTGTGTAAGCGAATTGGCATCACCCACAGGACAAATAGACTTCTCATATGCTTACGGTAGGAGATAGTTTTTCAACTTGGGAGGAGGCACCTGCCAGAAGTTAAACTCTTCCTGTCTCACAAAAACTGGGAGGTCGGGTGCCATTTCTCTGAATGATTACATTCCGGAGAGATGGTTCCCCGTTTCTTGAGAACATTTTTTGGATCGTAAGCTGTCAAGAGGCTTTTAAGCAAAAGCTTTTTTAAAAGATTTACATACATTTCAAAAGAGATAAAGAATTTACAATGATAAATTTTCTAAAGTAAATCCTGTAAGAGGAGGAAGAGTCTTTTCCCTAATTTCCGACGAAGAGAATTGATTTTTTTTTTCCCTTTGTGATTTGTATTTATCCTTACGTAAGTGATGGGAGAGAAAACAGCCTTGGAGATGAGGGAGGAAACTGTAGACCATGCTCCCCTGAAAACCAAAGGAAGACACTGTGTTGCAGGTGTTGGGGGGATAGGAGGTCTTCAAGAAGCATTTATGCCATTTGTTGGATAAAACTAACATACATTTAAAAATATGTAAAATTTTTTAAAAAACTAAATATAAAAAAAGCATGGTTAACTGTACAGTATGGACAATAAATACTACAGAAACTGAGTAGCATAAGCTTATTAAGACCTTCGGCAGTCAGAGAAGGGTCTGTGGAAGTGAGGAAGTTTAAATTGGATTTTGAAGGAAGTATTCAGTTTATGTGATTCATATATTTAATCTCATCAGTCTAAAACAGATTCTTGTCGCCATCCTCTGTCGTAAGGATAAACTTAGCAATGGATCCATGATATTCACATTCCATTAGCCCAAATCCTCCCTTGAGTAGCGTTGATACATTTGAGTAGACAATGACACTGTTTTCCCCTGTGGTTTTGTTTCCTCCCCCCCCCTTTTTTGTTTGTTTATTTTGAGAGAGAGAGAGCATGGGTGGGTGAGAGGCAGAGAGAAGGTGACAGGATCCAAAGTGGGCTCTGTGCCGAGAGCAGAGAGCCTGATGCAGGGCTTGATCTCAGGAACTGTGAGATCATGACCTGCTTGATCATGACCAGAGCAGAAGTCAGGTGCTCAACCGGGCACTCCTCCCTACCCACTTCTGATGAACAAATTCTTTCTTTTATGTTAATGGCTTCTAGTCTTGTTCCAGTTTAGAAGCCATCTTTTTTTTCCACTAGGAAACTTATCTTGATTCATTTAAAGTTTTAACTTGCAAAGAGCAGCGTTTTTTTTGTTAATTTCGGTACCTGGACCGCACTCTGCAGGAACTTTGCAGTTCCAGGAAGGCACTCAGCTATCTTTGTGTGGCGGTTTCCCGAGACCCCCCGCAGGTTCGATGATTCACGAGGAGGACTCCTCGCACGCAGCATAGGGTCATCTCCATGGCTGAGATCCATTTCAGAGAAAGGACATAAAGTAAAATCAGTGAAGGGAAAAGCCATCTGAGGCAATGCCTGGAGGATCCCCCACCTTTCAAGGGTCCTGTCCCAGACGAGTCACATGGGACGCATGTGATTCCCCCAGCAGGGACTTGTGACAGCGGAGTCTCTGCCTGCATGTACCACAACTACCGACCGCCAGAAGGAAGACGGGTGTTCAGTGTAAACCGTACTGTTTGCAGCAACAGTGCAGGCACAGGGGCAGTGGCAGCCCTTCTGAAGTCTGGTTCCCAGGCCCCCTGGCTTGTCAGCCTTGCAAGCAACGTTTTTGAGGATGGCAGCCTCAGGCCTACTTATGTTAACTCTCCGTGTGCTCTTTTTTACCAGTGATTTTCAGGTAAAATCAGGAGTTGGCATATCACATAACTTTTTTTTTATTGAAGCATATAGTTCATTACATTCATTGTATAGCATAGTTGGTCAACACGTCTATGTGTTATGCTGTGCTCACAAGTGTGGCTACTGTCCGCCACCATACAGTGCTATTACAATGCAAGGAACCGCTCATAGACGTTTTCCGTCACAGGTACGCTCCAGAATCCCTGACGGAGAGCAAGTTTTCTGTGGCTTCAGATGTTTGGAGCTTTGGAGTGGTTCTGTATGAACTTTTCACATATATCGAGAAGAGTAAAAGTCCACCAGCGGTTAGTGTGCTTTTCTTTTACTTTCAACTGGTTTTTTTTTTTTTTTTTTTGACATGAAAAAAGCTTTTTCCAAAGAGTAATAGTAAGGACCCTCTTATTGGTTATTTGTAAGACAGCATCTAACAAAATAATCCTAAACTTACTTGTTAAATTAACTTGCATTTTCAAAAGGGAAAAAGTTGTATATTTATATTTTTAGTAAATCTAATTAGCTTATTCCTTCCAGAAATTATTGAAAAAGTTAGACGTTTAAAAAGTTTTCCCTGTTTACCCTATATTTTTTTAATAAAGGAAAACATGAAAAAGAAAAAAATCATCTCTATTTCATTTACTCAAGATAATTAATGTTAATGTTGTATGTTTTCTTTCAGGCTTTTGAAAGTTTTATACATATGAAAGTGAAATTTTATCAAAATATTTTAATTTATAAAATAAAGGTTATACTGTACACTTAGCTATCCGGCTTTTTCAATAAGTACGATAGCATGGATATTTACTTGTATTAGTAAACATTTACCACAGATATGATTTTGAACTTCTCAGTAGCATTTTATCATAAGGATATAATTTCTGGACAGTTCTTTTCCTATTTGTCTTTTAAGTAAAGACTTCAGGGAACATAGTGAACATTGTTATTTATAAATATTTTACTTTTGAAACCTTAGAATAAAAGTGTAATTATAGGTAAAGGATTATTAACTTTTTCAAAGGTTTTTGATTGTTTCACAATGTTTTCCAAAAAAGCTATAGCAGATCGTATGCTCAATAACAGTGCTCACGGGTGTACATTTTATCATTTGCCAGGATTGACCATTTTATGTTTATGCCGTTTTGTCAAGTTGATAGAAGTTATGGTTATTTGATTTTAATTTATATTTCTCCAGTTAGTGTGAATGAGCACATATTTATTGGGTATTTGAAATAAGTGTATGTATATGTGCATTATCTCATGTGCTTTTGCCCTTTTTTATATTGGTAATTTTTCTTACCAGCTTATGAGAAATCTCTGTACTTAAACAAGCAATGTGTTCATTGTAACTGTTTCTTAACTCATAGTTCAGACTTTAATTTTAGGAATTTTGAACATATGAGCATTTTATCTCCATTGCATTTATGCTTAAATATTCTGTGTTCTTTTTATTATGTTCTCTTTTACAATCAAAGTTTTATTTCAGCTGAAATGTAATATGATGTGTTAAAAGAACAATCAAAAACCCAAAGTGATCATCTTTCAGTTCACTTCTTTTGGGCCCTTCTTAGGGAATTTGTGTCAAGTATATTAGAGTTGTGGAAATGGCATTATAGAGGTTCCGTGTTTAACTGTCTTTTCTGAAACTTGAAAAGGAAGGTTTTGATCCTCAAAATAGTCTGTTTTTAAAAGGTTTCAGACATATAGGAAAGCATACATATGTAGAATTTTTCACATTTACTATAAGTTGAGAAAGAATTCTGGTTCAAATTAAATATGCCAAAAAAACAATCTCATTGGAAAGTGGGTTTATATTGCAGGAATTTATGCGTATGATCGGCAACGACAAGCAGGGACAGATGATTGTGTTTCATCTGATAGAGCTCCTCAAGAATAACGGGAGACTGCCGAGGCCCGATGGGTGCCCAGACGAGGTAACAACAAAAATTTTTTTTGAGAGAGAGAGAGAGAGAGAGAGAGAGAGACACCATGTGTGCACAGGGGGAAGGAGAGAGCATCTTCAGCAGGCTCCATGCTCAGCTGGGAGCCTGACGTCAGCCTTGCTCCCATGACCCTGGGATCCTAACCCCAGAGCTGGACGCTTAACTGAGTGAGCCTCCCACTCCCCCAAAAGTATTTTTTTTAATGTTTTATTTATTT
Source organism: Suricata suricatta (assembly GCF_006229205.1). Lineage (NCBI taxonomy): Eukaryota > Metazoa > Chordata > Mammalia > Carnivora > Herpestidae > Suricata > Suricata suricatta. Next base: position 84,789,111 of record NC_043712.1, read on the forward strand.
TTAATACAGAGAGAGAGCATGAGAGGGGGAGGGGCAGAGAGAGAAGGAGACACAGAACTGGAAGCAGGCTCCAGGCTCTGAGCTAGCTGTCAGCACAGAGCCTGACGCGGGGCTCGAACCCACGAACGTGAGATCTGACCCGAGCCGAAGTCGGAGGCTTAACCGACTGAGCCACCCAGGCGCCCCCCAAAAGTATTTTTTATCCACATTCATCAGGAGTTTTTATTCCCTTTTTCACATGGATTTCAAGTCACTTGATGACATTTAATTTGCGAAGCTTTGGGATAATCATAGGACTGTGGATCTAGGTGTAGCCATGACATGAGCCTACATAGGAAAATTAAGTGAGACTCATCAATTAAAGATGGCACTTTGTGTTCATTATAATTTTGGTTTATTTTCTCTTTCACAGATTTATCTGATCATGACCGAATGCTGGAACAATAATGTAAACCAGCGTCCCTCCTTCAGAGACCTAGCTTTTCGAGTTGATCAAATAAGGGACGACATGGCTGGATGAAAGGAATGAACTTCGCTCTGAGACCAAAACAGACTTACAGAACAAAGTGTTGTGTTTCACATTACTGTGGACTATCATTACATATACAGTTGTTATGTATATCATGATGCTAGCCAGCAAAGACGTGGAAATATCTGTTCAAAACTTGCAAAGTTTTGTTTTTCTTCATGAGGACATCAGTAAAAGACACTGATGAAGAGACCTTAGCAAAGGATTTCATAAACAGTTTCACAAATCCAATCAGCCGGTTAACATCACTTTTCTCTGGGAAAAGAAAAAAAATAGACTTTTTTCAGCTCAGAATTTTGAAAGATGAAAAAATTGTAATGTAAATTTTGCAATGTTGACGACGCACAGAATACACTTGTACAGTTTTTACCACCGTGAAAGTACAATGCCTTGGCATCTTGTGTGGCGTTTCACACAAGGGCTGGTGTTCGTTCATGTTTCCTAATGTTTCCACAGGTGACCTGCGGTCACATCACTGTACACATGATAGTGCTCAGATCACGGAATCAGCACCTGCGCTCCTACTCGTCTCTGTCACTGGCCAGCAATATGTACACTTTTAGCTTGTAGTTCTCTGTACTGTAAATATTTTTCAAAGCAAAGGGAACAAATGTTTAGTTTCACTTGTATAGGAAATTTCCCCGACCCTAAAGAATACATTTTGAAATGGAACAAGTTTACAAAGATACAACACAATCTATTTTCTTATTTGTCTCCCTTGTATTTGTTTGTGGTAATTGATAGAATTATCTCCAAATTTTTCTAAGACTACAGTGAATAGTTTTCTTTTAAAATTTTGAGATTAAGAATCCAAGGAATATTATCATCCATTTAGCTGTTGACTCCTAATGAGATTCTTCAATCCCTGGGACCTTTGGTCATGCATTAAATTGAAGCATAAGCCATAAAATAGATTGTTTTTAAAATGTGTATGCCTATTGAGATGCCTAACAGGTTAGGATTTTTTTTGCTAAAGAATATTTTAGGGTTTTCAGAAATCTCTATTGCAGTCATAGAAAAGACTTCCTTTTAGAGATTCTGATACAGGAGGGAGAAATATGCTTGGGAGAATAAATTGGTGAAAAAGTATGCTTGTTAATTTTATTCAAGAATCCTGATAGAAAATCCATCATGTCTAACAAGAATGAGAGAGAACGGGTAACTGCTGATTGTCGTCCTGTGTTTGAGGGCCGCTCCGCTTTAGACGCTGCACCTGAAAGGTGTGGTGTGGTAGGGGGCAGTTTGTGGGTGTTATTTATACAGAGTTTAAAATACTTAGTATTTCATGTAAAAAGAAAATAGTTTCTTTATTTTCAGTGAATATGCTGTTTTTTTTAACTTGTACTTAAGAATTTTGATTATTTTTTGAAGCTGGCTTTGAAATGCAAATTATATAAGAAAAAAATGCCTCACACATAAAGTTTGAGATTTTTGGTTGGAAGGAAGAAAGGGAAAGAAACGCTTTTTACATTATCTTTGAAACATTTTAGTAGTAACCAAATGCAGAAAACATCTAAAATGATAGTATATTAGATTTTAAAAGATTTCTGATATTTTGACGAAAGCTGAATATCATTTTTATTTGTAGACTCCACCAGGATGTGTATATGTAATGCAGTTCAGAGACCTTTCGTGCTGCTACTTGACAAGTCGGAAGTAGCATGTCATGTAATATGCTGGATTTCGGAAACTGAAGTACTTAAAAGTAAATTTTTAAAGGTTTACAACATTTTGTTTGTTTTTAAAAACAAAGGTATTAACTAGATCGCTTAATTCTTTTCTTGATGTTTCACTCTGTAGATTTAGGGGAAATAATCCCATATAAACATTCTGAAGTTTTTAGAGTACGATGACTACCTTATTATAAAACTCTGAGTTTGCAAGAGAATTACTATTCACTGAGGACTTGCAGTGTTTACATCTTTATTCTGATTATACATAAAAAGAAATTAACCTGCACCTGTTCAGTCGGTTCTGCACAAGAAATCGGTAAGTAATTCTTGTACCACTAATGCCAAAATGTTTCTTCAAATTAATATTCTTAAGAAATGAGGATAAATATTTTCTTATATAATTCTGTAAATATTGCAGTATGTTAAGTTATACAGTCTTTGTATAAATAATTCCCTACATCCACGGCTTCTTGCTTTGGGAAATAGTTTCTCACATTACCTGTATATATGCTGCCAGAAGCGCTATCATTTGCTGTGAAAGAGCGCTTTCTTACAACACCAGACTTCTGCTTTAAAGTCACGTGAAATTGTTATCACAACTATAACTTCCGATACTTAAATTTTACTTAAATAGTTTTATTATGGAGTAGACATAAGAAAATACCACCTACAGTTCTATGCCTGGGGAGCCATTCTCCATGGAGTGGCAGTGTGTGGTCACTTTATTGAGACTGTTATTTTCTTCATTGTGCCTTTAGCATGTTTTTACGAAATTGGAATATTGATGTAATAAACATTCAGAAGTTATTTCCTTTTGTATTGTCACCTAACCAAGGAGGTGGGGGCACACACACTGATTTAGGGATATGCAGAGAAAGCCTTTTGTTGTAGTAAACTTCTCTTTCGGTTTTTAGAGAAGCGCTTCCTAAGACTGCTATCAACTACTCTGCACTCTTCATGAGCCTTGCTGCGTCCGCTTCAGTTCTGGTATTTAAATTATTTCCAATGAAAATTTTTCTAATTTTCATTGTAACTTATCATAGATCTTTGGGTTTTCTATATTGGAATAAATAATAACAGTAAGTATAAGTCAGCAAGATTATCCAAACAAAAGAGTAGGTTATATGTGATAACTTTCCTTCTATTTAAGAAAGAAAATCACAGTTGGATCTGAGAAAATACTGGGTGTTTACTCCCAGATTTGGGTTGGTTGTACTTAATTTCCAGATAACTAGCAGTAGTGTTTGATGATGCTATAGTCACATTCAGAGAGATTTCAGAATGACCAAGAAGAGAATTTTAGAGCTTTCATATTAATCAAATGTATGTAATATGCATATCATAAAGCCTTTAACTTTTCATGTGAACCAAATTTTTATAAAATGCACATTATATCCTAAATATTAAAATACCTAATTTTTAATATCAGTTTTGTTTTACTTTATTGCTGTATGTTTTAGGGTAAGAAGTTAATTTCTACTGTATATGTGCCATATGGGATTGTTTGGTTGGTGCAGGCCCTAAAATACTGTGTTCTTCAGTCTTCCAAATTTATAAGGAAATGCCTAATCTCCAACCGAAGCACCAGTCTTTATTAATTGGTTTTGAAAGTTGTTAATGATCATTATTCCATCATAAGTCCTTTCTTTGCATAGCAAATAGCTCAACATCTTATTTATTAATGTAGCTGTAACAGGTTCATAAAATAAGAGCATTAAAAGACCTTTAAGAGGGCCTGTCCAGTTATCCACATTCTTAGATTTTGTTAATGGTTTTAATTTTAATACTTGCCTAGGAAGCACACCTATACATGCTATTTATTGGGGTCAGGCAGGTGAGTTTTGAGCGGTGTGAACACAAGCAAAGCTATTAGATATGACTATTAGTAAATAACAATAAATAAAGTCAGAAGGCAAAGATGCTGTAGCCCGATATCACAGAGACAGCAGGCCGCTGAGAAGGCACATTGTCAGCGCGCATGATAAGACGTTACGAGAACAAGTACTAGAAACACAAATGAAAAGTGTGCAATAGAAAGATTTTTTGATCAATTGTCCTTTCAGGTACAGTTATATACATAGAAATGTTTAGATGCTTTTTGCACACAAAAGATAATTAGGTGGATAGTATTTTTAATGAAAAAGCTTAGGTTCTTTAGAATGCTTGGGGTATATATGAATCTCTGAATATGAATTCTCTAGGAGCATGTGTAAGATTGTGAGTCAATTTATTCACTAGAAATCAAAATATTAGAGATTAAGGAAACTGCAGTAAAGAAAATAAAATGAGAAAGATAAAACGAACCCTTAAGGTACTCAATTATGAAAATATGTACTTGAAATGGTCTTTTTTTGACAATTTGACTACTTGAAATACATATTTGAAGCTTTGTTCCTCTGCATAATAGTTTTGTTGAAGGTTGCTATAACACTGAATCTTTATAGCTCTCCCAAATTTTAAGTATATTAAAACAAAGTTTATTATTTTATATCCATAGTAACTTTAAAGACCCCTTAATTTTTGGTTGGAGAAAAAAGAATGATCATTTGCAGAATCAAAGACTTCATTTTGATTCTTAAGAGCAAATAATTGAACTCTAACCCTTTTAATCTGCATGACCAAGGTGTCTAAGCCCTTGATCTGCAAGCTACTGGTGGCCCAAAGCTAAATGATATATCAGAAGTGGTTTGTGTTAAATGTTTGCACTTATTAACTACTGTTCAGAAAGCACTTTAAAAACAAAACCACAGTCACTATTTCCTATAAATCCTGTCAGAACGTTCCCTTTTTTTGAAACGGGAAAAAAACCAAGTTTAATAATACGTATGCCTCCTGTATACAAGAGATGCCCAAACTGGGAACTGAGGAACTTCCCAGGGAGGCCAGGCTCTCACTTGAGTACCTTCTTGAGCTGGAGACCTAAGGAAGAAGTTGGACAAGGGGCCATCTCTGAGAGGTTGTCAGGCGAGGCACAGTAAACAAGAGTAAGGCTGTCACTATGTAGAGTCATCTTTGTCTTTCTGGTGCGGAGAGGGAGTATCCTTACAAATGGAGATTTCCCTTGGAAAAGAGCTTTTACTGGATTTCCAGAGCTTTTGCTTATCTCCTGTTCCTTAAAATGATTAGCTCAAAATAATCCTTATGCCAAAGAGGCATATTTTGGGGTGCCATAATCTGCTTCCTTTCAGGTCTGCCTTTGAAAATTCGGATTCATATTACAGTCCCGAAGCTGAGTTGATTGATAAGATTGTTCTATAGTTTCACTGAACTAGTCTCAGTCTGTGTGCGTGTGTGTGCGCGTGTGTGTGTGTGTGTGTGTGTGTGCGCGTGCGTGAGAAGGAATCAGTGCAATGGCCAGTCTTGATTGGAAAGAAGAAACTCGGCAGCACAGTGTGAGTAAGCGCATGGAATGGGCCAAGAAGTGGCCGGAACCCACAGCTAGGGCATCTCTGGGCGGCCAGAGCCAGGCGAGGGCACTGTTGTCCTCTTCACAGATGCAGCCCACTGTTCACTTGCTGGTGACCGATGGGACTATATTGGGGTTTTCCTTGGTGCCCGAAGCTGCCTTTGGGGCTAGCATATTTATGGGTCCAGTCCCTTCTGTGCAGCCATCAAGCCCTCCCTCCCCCCACCCCAGCCTAGTCGCCTGCTCCTCATCCATAGGAACACCACCCCCAGATGCCATAGAGTACACCACGGCTACTCTCTTGGGACCACAAGTCCCAAGGCCTGTGTGGGACCTTGACGCCATAATGCCTACTACAAACAGCAGCAGTTTCTCCCCTCCATCTGGAGAGTAGATCAGATTGGTTAAAAAGATGTGTCTCATTTCAGGAGGAGGTGGTGGCGCAGGCAGGAGCGCAGTTAAGCATCATGGTGTGAACAGGTATTTAAATAAAAAGCATTTCCTTTAACAGCTTCCGCCAGTTTTCCAGGATACTTATCTGCAGGCTCTAGAGGGAGTGTGCCCTCACAGTCACTAACTGTAGGGGAGAAAAAAAATCTCCCTCTCCCTTACTAGTTCCTTGGATGAGATCCCACCCCAAGACAGATTAACAAGAGAAAAACAAACAGTTTAATAACCTGTATACCTCCTGTAAACATGGGAGAAACCCAGGAAAACTATCCCAGACATTTCTATCTCTTTTTTAAAAACTTTTTTAATGTTTATTTCTGAGAGAGAGAGAGAGAGTGTGTAAGCAGTAGCGGGGCAGAGAGAGGGAGGGAGGGAGGGAGGGAGGGAGACACAGAATTGGAAGCAGGCTCCAGACTCTAAGCTGTCAGCCCGGAGCCCCATGTGGGGCTCGAACCCACAAACCATGATTCCATGACCTGAGCTGAAGTCAGATGCTTAACCAACTGAGCCACCCAGGAGCTTGCCTATGTCTCTTTTTAAAAAATGTTTTAAATCCATGTTTCAATCAGTGATTTTGAAGATAATATGAATCTCCTGGTATCACTTCTTTTCCTTTCTGTTAACTGGTTTTATAAGTGCATTGCAGCTTGTTGTGTAGGAGTATTGATCATATGAGTAAAGATATTGTTGACAAGGAAAACTGAAGCTGAATCCTGCCTTTTTGTTAAAGGACTTGGATTGAATGTCAGATTCCAGAACTCTGAGTACACCATTGTAATTCCTAAAAGGGGCTCCATTTCTTTCCCAAACTTCTGTTACAGAGGAAGAAATTTCTAAAAATTGAGACTATTATAGAGGACAATCTTTTTTTCCTAAAAATGGTTTGGAAATCTGATACCTAACGAATAGGGAGTATTCTGGGAAAAAAAGGAATTTCTAAATTTCTGTCAGATCTGAGATCAAATTCACATTTAATGGGAATGTTTTCTAACATCTTGAGTTTCTCATACTTTAAGATCACTGTAATGAGTGTGGAAGGTTAGAGTACGGACAGCTCGGTCAGATGCTAAAGATACTTTGGCTCTAGTCATTACCTATGTCATTTTCTTACAGCTGCTCCAACTTGGCCACGTTAACAGTCTCATTATTGGTAGAATTCTTTCTCTTCTCTAAATTAAGGAAAGAAAAAAGAAAAAAAGACTGTATCCTCATTTGTATTATCACTTCTGCTCTTCCTACATACGTGCTCACTTATCAGTACTGACACTGTGAGCTACTGACAACGTTCAAGGTGCATCAAGTCATTCATGCTAATAGTTGTAGTAGTGAAGCCATCACCTCTTAAGTAACTTGATAAAATCCTAAATCCCACTCACACATTGGGAATAAAGAAGAATAGATAAAATATAGATATGGGCAAAAACATCTAATTATGCTGAAGCTCTGAGGATATTATCCTTAATCTGGTGTTTTCAGGGAACCTAGTTTGATGTGGCCCCAAACAATCTCAGATGTGAAGGGTCCATAAGAAGGTATCTTGGGCCTGGACTTACTTAGTATAGTTCCATATACTGTTTCTCTTTGGAGCATGCTTTTTCAAGAGCTATCACCTCTAAGAGGGTGAATATTGGTATTGGGGGGTGGAAAATCTTACTCTTCTTAAGTATAAAGCATAGAAATACATGCAGCACATAAACAGATATGCAGTGCTTTTAAAATTTCATGGTGGAGGAGATGAAGGGGAGAGGGGAAAAGGGTGTGAATACAGAGACAGCTGAGAAACACGGGCCATTCCGGCACTACCTCAGAAATAAGGAGAGACAGTTCAGTGTCGGCACAGCTGAGCGCATTGGACCTTTAAGCAAATATTCCAAATTGTATATCTGAACTAACAACCGACACGTAATCTTTCTAAAACGTCATGTATTTTAACCTCTCTAGAATTTAAAGATTTTTCCTTAACAGATACAAAAGTTGGGTCTTCTTCAGTGGAGATAAATCCCAAGTATCATTTTGTTATCTTGTTTTTACATTTCACATTAAATCAAACCAGATATAATAATCCTCTCAGAAACTTAACATAGCGCCTTTTGATTATATGCAGCATTAACAATTTTGCTTCTTAGTTGTACAAGGAGATAATAAGAAAGTACTTTTTGATACTGTATGTCATATAACTATATTAAAGCCAAAATAAAATTTCCACAGAGAAAAAGGAAAGAAGCAATGCCAAATAAAGGTTATATCTATGCTGTGAAATTGACCCAGAAGACAGAGTACTCATTTTTTATTAAAAAACACTATACTTTTTGTTTTGGTTTGGTACCCATCCTATTGGGTGTGAAGTGGTAATAGCAATGTGGTTTTGATTTGCATTTCACTATGATGAATGATACTGAGCATCTTTTTATGTGCACTTCTTTGGCCATTTGTGCATCTTCCTTGGGGGCAATGTCTATTTAAGTCTTTTGCTCATTTTTAAATTGAGCTTTGTGTTTTTAAGTTGTAGGAGTTCTTTTTATATTCTGGATATTAATCCCTCATGAGATACATAATTTGCCAGTATTTTTTCTCATTCTGTGGGTTGCCATTTTACTTTACTTGTGCATCCTGGGAAGCACAAGTTTTCAATTTCAATGCATTCCAGTTTGTCTCTTCTTTTGGTGTGTATCTAAGAGATCATTGCTAAACCCAATGTAAGGAAACTCTTTCCCTGTGTGTTCTCCTAAGTGTTTTATAGCTTGGGTTCAAATATGTCTTCAATCCAGTTTGAGTTAATTTTTCCACATGGTGTAAGGGAAGGGTCCAATTTCATCTTTTTGCATATAGATTTCCAGTTTTCCCAGTAGCATTTGTTGAAGAGTGTCCATACCGCATTGAATGGTCTTGGAGCACCCTTGTTGAAAATCATTTGATGATATATGTGAGAGTTTATTTCTGTTTTATTTCATTAGTCTATATGTTTGCCTCAATGCCACCGCCATACTGTACTGATGACTGTAAGCTTCTGTAGTGAGTTTGAAAGCAGAAGTTATGAGACCTTTAACTTTGTTGTTCTTTATCAAAATTGTTTTAGCTTTTTTGATGTCCCTTCAAATTCCATATGAATTTTAGGATAAGTTTTTCTGTTTCTGCAAAAAAATATATACAGACTTTTGGGATCTTGGGATTTTGATAGGGATCACATTAAATCTGTATGTCACTTGGGAAAAGATAGTATCCTCTTGTATCGATTATCTCATTTTATCCATCCAGTTCTTAGGTAGGTACTATTATTTTTCTCATCTTAAGGGTGAGGAAACTTAAATTTAGCAATAAATTCCAGGTCCCACATGTAGAAGGAAGAGATGCAGACTGAACACAGGCAGTCTGACTCCAGTGCGAGGGTTTATAACCGTTTCACTCTGCTGCCTTTCACAGCTTTGGTAGCACACATATAAAGCAGCAATAAATAGAAAGGTTTCTGCAGTGATCCATGGGTATATAGCCCAGGTGGCAAGATGACAGAATCATTTCAGTTCCCAGTGGACATTATTTGAACATATTTTTAGTTGTATTACTGCACATCCCATGCTCCAAGCAAAGGACTTGAAGTGGACAATTTGATAAAGTGTAGAAAGTGTTCATAGAACCAGCAGTGTAAGGGATAATATTACTTTTTGCTGGAGGATGAGAGAAAGCTGAAAGCAGGTGGATGTGGGGGCACCTGCGTGGCTCAGTCAGTTAACCGTCTGACTCTTGGCTTTTTGGGCCAGGTCATAGTCTCATGGTTTCATGAGTTCAAGCCCTGCATTGCGCTCTGTGCTGGAAGCACCGAGCTTGCTTAGGATTCCCTCTCTCTTCCTCTCTCTCTGCAAGAGCGTTCAAGCCCTGTGTCAAGCCCTGTGCTGACAGCTCAGAGCCTGCTTTAGATTCTGTGTCTTCCTCTCTCTCTCTGCCCCTCTCCTGCTCTCACTCTCTCTCTCTCAAAAATAAATAAACATTTAAAAAATTAAAATAATAAAAATTAAAAGTTTGGACTAGATGACCTTTGCCTGTGAGAGTACTCTGCCAAAATACAAGGAAGCATTATTTAAACTGTACAGTCCTTGGGCGCCTGGGTGCCTCACTCCATTAAACATCTGACTCTTGCTGTCAGCTCAGGCTATGATCTCATGGTTCATGAGATTGAGCACCTGCTTGGGATTCTCTCTCTGCCTCTCTGCTCCTCCCTTGCTCTGTCTCTTTCTCTCTCAAAATAAATAAACTTAGAGAAAAATTTTTAAGTAAATAGTACATTCTCAAGTCAAGATGTATCTTTGGTTGCCTGAAGAACTGAACCATATTTTCCAAAGTCCCCATAATTGCTACATGAAGGAGTATTACTGGAGTGTGAGAAGAGAATCCAATATCTGGATGAAACCATTTTATGGCTGTGGAAGCCAAATCCAAAGAAATTAACTTACCAGTGTCACAGATTGGGTCAGTAGCAAAGCCAGGCTAGAGCCCAGATCTTCTGGTTCTGTTCGAAGTTTTCTTAAAAAAAAATTTTATGTTTATTTATTTTGAGAGAAAGAGAAGATGCACACACGTGTGCATGTGTGAGTGGGGGAGGGGCAGAGAGAGGGAAAGAGAGAGAATCCCAAACAGGCTCTACACTGTCAGCACAGAGCCCGGCGTGGGGCTCAAACTCATAAACGGTGAGATCCTGATCTGAACTGAAAGCAGGAGTGAACATTTAACTGAATGAGCCACGTAGGCTCCCTCAGCTGAATGCTTTTTATACTCCACAGGCTACATTTCCTTAGTTTTAAAGAGGTGAGCCAGGGTTGTAAGCAAAGTATAAACTTAATCTTTTTCTGAGGGCCTACAGTGGAGACGTATGCTAAACATTGTTGGTGAACAAATATGTTCAGATATATCCTCAAGGGATTTTTAATTGAGGAGGGACCAAGAAGTATCTTTAGCTTAAATTTTTTTTAATGTTTATTTATTTTTGAGAGAGAGAGCTTTCACTAGCATCTTTTCATCATAATCTTAACAACTGTTCTGTCAACATACTTTAAATTATTGAAAAAGTACCACTTTTCAGGAGAATTATGCCCAGGATAATTCCCTCTGTTCCCCTCAGAAACTAGGCTTTTGTCTGTCATTCCAAGTCCTCCAACATGCGTCCCAAACTGCCTTACCTAGATTTATCTCTTATTATTCCTCAACAATAACTTCCAATCCAGCCAAACTGGTTTATTCACCAGTCATTCCCTGAATTGTCTTGTACTTTCAGAACTAGAGAGGTGTGGAAAGAAATGGAAAGAAGTAGAAACAGGTCCAACTGATGGATTGGATGGAAGGGGTGACAGGAACAAATCAAGGATGTTTCTTTGGTCTCGGTTTGGTGGATGAGCAATTCATGTGGGGGAGGAGGGAATTTGGACAGAATTCCATTTGGGACACGTTAAGATGTCCATTATATTTCCAAGTAGAATTGTCTTCATTTAAAATAATGGATATAGTGAAGGTAACTTAAGAAGTGTTGTGAGAGAAAGGAAGCACACAGAGGATCAGGACCTAAGACAATCTAATATTTAGAGGTTAGTTTGAGGATGAATCAGCAAAGAAAGACAAAGAGTGGACAGTGAAATAAGAGGTAAACAAGCAGGGGGCAGTTTTATGAAAGCAAGAGAGAAATGGGTTTAAATGTTATTTACTGAAGCATCAAGTAATCGGAATTGGCCACAGTGAACTGATGGGTAAATTCAGTGCGGTTGGAGGACAGCTTCCAGACTGCATCGGGCTGAAAGGTTATGAGCTTGGTAAGGAAGAGAAGACGGTAAGTCTACGTCACTATTTGAGACGTTTTTCAATGAAGGGGCAAAGGAAAATAATAGTGGGCAAGAAGAGAAAATTCTTGATTTTTATTTGGGAGATACTACACCCAGTTTATACGCTGGTGGAGTGAGCCATGAAGAAAGAGAAAGACAATGGGGTGAGAATTCTAAAAGGAGTGGAAGTTTGGATGGGATCCAGAGCACGAGAGAGAAATGAGTAATACGTGAGGGACGCGGCTCCATTCGTAATGAGAGGGAAGATGGTAAAGTGGGACAAATACAAGGAGGTTTTAGATGTGGCAGTAGAAACACGAGAGCATTTTCTTCTGACTAACTCTGTTCTCACTGAAGTTTGAAGTGACATTACCCGTCAAAACTGATAATTTGATGGTACACCCATGTCTGGTTTGATTACTATTTTTTTAATGTTTTGTTTATTTTTGAGAGACAGAGAGAGACAGCCTGAGCAGGGGAGGGGCAGAGAGAGAGGGAGACACAGAATCTGAAGCAGGCTCCAGGCTCTGAGCTAGCTGTCAGCACAGAGCTCGTCACGGGGCTTGAACCCATGAGCTGTGAGATCATGACCTGAGCCGAAGCTTAACTGACTGAGCCAGCCAGGTGCCCTGATCACTTTTATTTTTTTAATGTAGCTGAAATTTCTGCTTTTGATGGAGGAACTTGGATCAGATTTGCCCTTCCCCTATGAGCAACTAGAGAACTGGACAAAACAGGAAACACCTAAACACAGACATTGGATAATTGGCAAGAGTGTGGTCCCTAAGCGAAGGGAAACATGATGTGAGCCTTATGGTAGTTTCAACAATAGGAGGTTTCTAGACTGAAGCTCAGTGAGAAGAACAATGGCAGCAGCAGCAAGCCAGCCTCACTTTCCTGTGGGACACCGTCAGGCAGTGTAGCATCTGCGCCCTGGAGGCCCAAAGTAAACGGGAAAGAGAAATTTAAAAATTACTTAAGAATGAAAATTTTCTGGATTCCAAACAATAAGCCCACAAATTCAAGAAGATCATGAATCTTAAGCAGAATGGACACAATACACCAGCGCACATTATAAACAACTTAGAATTTTTAAAAAAATAGACTCCTCCAAAATAACTTTTTAAGAAAATCAAAAGCTATAAAAATCCATCAACTTACTCATACTCCTAGAAATAATAAATGACATTCTTCAGACAGACAATTACACTGGCTGGGAACTTGATCCTACAACAAAGGAATCAAGAGAGGCTTTGGTGAATAAGAGGGCAAATACAAAATGTTTTCTTTCTGATTTCCACGAAAGACCGTTGGAATGAGCAGAGCCGTGCATCCCGCTGCAGTGCTGCTCCCCCTCCTCCCACCCCTCCCACCCCAGTGGCCATGGCCATTCTTGGCATCTCCTGTAAGTGGTGGCATATCATCAGGGCAGGCCAGAGAGATGTTGACCTTCAGAGCTGTCACAGAAAAGGTGGTGCAGCACAATAAGATCTATAACACTCCTGAATAGCTAAGGGACCAATTAAAAGAACTTACCAATCAGTATGAAAAGTCTGAAAACGACCAAAAGGACCTACAGTCACCCAAATCGGGGCAAATTTGGTGAAGTCCTTAAGAAGTTAATTGAAAAATTTGTTGTTAAGTGAGCCAAAATGTCAGTTGTCATGGTTAGCTCGAAAAAGGAAAGTGGAATCCAGGAACAAGGGTTGTTTTGGATTGCATCAGTATTTGCCAAGAGTCAGTGACTTTATAGCATGTCCCATAAGGACAAGGAATATTTCTGAGGTGGAAGGATTATCCAAACATTCGAGAATTCAGAGGTAACAGAAATATCTCTTGACAAACCTAGAATTATTTCAGTATAGGAATAGTATCTCCAAAAGGCTGTTTGTTATGTGAGCCAACAGGAAAAAAACTAATAGCAAGAGCTGCTGTTAGCCAACTGGAATGCAATATCTTAAACATAGTATCCAGTTGTAGACAAGTTCGCTGGTGAAAGTGCCCATTTGACCAAAGAAATGTTTACACAAGGATCCTCAGGCATACATAATTTTTATGGGTAAAAAAAGATGCCATTGGTGGATACTGGTTTCCTGGAATTACTTCAGCTGATAGATTCAGAGGACTTTATTGAGTTTCTCAAATGCCTGGATCTGATGCTCTACATAGCTAAAATGCTCATGGCTATCAGCAAGTACAGTGGGTCCTACTTTGCTGTCACCAGAAAATAGAAGAAAATACACATTTATTTATAAGCAAAGTTAGATATCTCGAAAATCTATGGAAGCACCATTACAAAGCATGATAAAATAGATTATTAGAAATATTTATGAAAAGTTCAGATGGCTCTGATGGGGCAGACCTGAAAATGTTTGCACTGAAGCAGGCATATTTACAATTCAGGTCGATCTTGAGTTTGTAGTCTAGAAAGACTTCATGAAAGCAATCAGAAGTAGCTGATTTTAAGTAGTTAGAGTCTAAATTGGACTACAAACCTGAATTCCAAGAAGCTAAAGTATAAATTGGATTAGAGATTTTTGATGGCTACATGACACATTGGCTTAATGTAATAATTAGTTGTAAGTCTATGTGTGCAACGGCAATAATTATTAAAATGTATGAATAAAGATTATTTAAAACAAAGTAATGAAAATATATTATGCAATCTGTAATAGATGTATAAGTAAAAGATATAACAAATAGAAAAGACAGGAGGGGGAAATTAAATATACTGCTGAAAAGGTCTTAAACTGCCTATGAAATGATACATTATTATTTGAAAGCAATCTGTGGCAAAGATGCATATTGTAAGCTCTAGAGCAACCACTAAATATCAAAAGTAAAAATTAAGAGAAATGGCTAAATAATATAAGAGGTAAAATGGAATTTTTAAAAAAGATTCACCCCAATAGAATACAAGAAGAAAAAAATGGAGATCACATGAGACAAAAATTAGCAGGAGCATAGATTTAAACCCAAATCATATTGATAATTACATTAATCAATGATCTAAACATTCCAAATACAGGACATTTTGTCAAATTTAGTAAGAAAGCAAGAACCAACTACATGCTGTTCACAAGGGACCAACTTTAAAGATGAAAATAGGTTAAGAGTAAACAGAGGGGCATCTGGGTGGCTCAGTCAGTTAAGTGTTGGACTCTTGATCTCAGCTCAGGTCTCAATCTCAAGGTTGTGAATTCAAGCCCTGCAGTGGGCTCTGCACTGGGTGTGGAGCCTACTAAAAAAAAATAGATGGAAAAGTCATATAAAATGGAAATGCTAATCAGTTAGTTGGGAGTGACTATATGAATGTCAGGAATATGATAAAGGGAGACCTAATAACCAAAAGCAATTTGTCAAGAAGACATGGCATGCACCTAGGATCAGCATTTTGAAAGATATGAAATATAAGTAATCCAAAAAGAAAAATAGACAAATACACAATTTTAGAAATTTCAACACTTCTAATGGAAAGAGCAGTAATGTGAAAGCAGGATCAGTAAATATATAGAACATTGAGCACAATGCAAATCAGCCACCTTGACCTAAATGACATTTATAGAACACTCCACCCAGAATACACGTATCAGGTACACAGAATAATCATCATGACGAAGCACAGGCTGGGCCGTAAAATAATTCTCAAGAAATCTTAAAAGATTAATATTCTTCTCTGTCAACAACCTAACAAATCAATGAAAGGAAGATATTTGGTACATGCTGTGAAACATAGGAAACTTAAAGATCAACCGAGTCAAAGAAAAAATACAAGAGAAAATAGAAGATATTATGTAGCTCTACCGAGCATATGACTCTTAATCTCAGGGTCATGAGTTCAAGCCCCATGTTGGGCATAAAACCTACTTTAAAAAATTATTATGAAAAAAGGATATATGCAAGTTAGCTGTGATAAGAGTGGACTTTATAGCTTCAGATTCCTCTATTAATAAGGAAAAATCTAAACTTCAGAAATAAGAAAAAATGTTTTTTAATTTTTTAAATTTATTTTGAGAGTGAGAGCATGAGTAGGGGAGGGGCAAAGAGAGAGAGAGAGAATCCCAAGCAGGCTCCACATCTAGCACGGAGCTTGATGTGGGGCTTGAACCCACCGATGCGAGATCATGACCCGAGCTGAAATCAAGAGTCAGAGGATTAACCACCTGAAACACCCAGTTGCCCCAGAAATTAAACTCAAGTAGTAAAGAGGAAGAAATAAAGCCAGAAGTATACTTCAACAAAACAAAACAAAAAAGTCAATAGGGAATACAAGTGAAAGCAAAAGCTGCTACTTTGAAAATACCAATAAAATTGATAAACCAGATAGAGTTATCAAGAGAAAAAATTCAAAAGGACATAAATTGCCAAAATCAGTAATAAAAGGGGTTATTATTCATATCCTACCAATATTTAAAGGAAATATGAACTTATGCCAATAAATATGACTAAGAACTTAGAACTGATTTCTTGAAAGGAAAAGTGCCAAATAGACTCAAAAAATTTTAAGTTACAAGGATGCCTGGGTAGCTCAG
The DNA here is from genome assembly GCF_006229205.1 of Suricata suricatta. Lineage (NCBI taxonomy): Eukaryota > Metazoa > Chordata > Mammalia > Carnivora > Herpestidae > Suricata > Suricata suricatta. The sequence continues at coordinate 84,805,502 of NC_043712.1, forward strand.
GTGTTTCAGTGGCCAACTCTTGATTTCAGCTCAGGTCATGATCTCACGATAAGATAGAGATCCGGGGCGCCTGGGTGGCTCAGTCGGTTAAGCCTCTGGCTTCGGCTCAGGTCAGATCTCACGTTTGTGGGTTCGAGCCCCGTGTCGGGCTCTGTGCTGACAGCTAGCTCAGAGCCTGGAGCCTGCTTCTGGTTCTGTGTCTCCTTCTCTCTCTGCCCCTCCCGCTCTCATGCTCTGTCTCTCTCTGTATCAAAAATAAATAAAACATTAAAAAAAAAAAGAGAGACCCACCTCAGGCTCCATGCTGACAGCACAGTGCCTGCGTGGGATTCTCTCTTCCTTTCTCTCTGCCCCTTCTTTGCTCATGGTCTCTATAAATAAACAAACAAAAACATAAAGAAATTATAGTTTAAACTTGACTTCAAAATCACAAAATTTCGTCAATTAAAGAAATAAGATAATCCACAGATTCTTTATGGAAATAAGAGCCAACTCTTCCCTACTATCTTCATGAGGCTTCCATTACTCTAATATCAGAACCAGAAAAAGACATAGAAAAAACCTATATACCAGTATTTCTTATGAATATTGACAGAAAACCCTTATCTAGTGCAAAAAGATTCAGGAAAAAGGAAAAAAATATGATATTAATATATCACAACAGATACTTTAGATTTTATCTGAGGAATACAAAGTTAGTTTACCCTTCCAAAAAATCAATGAAATACACCATATTTACAAGATAAAGGAGAAAACCTATATAATCATGTCATATGCAGAGAAAGCATTAAACAAATTCAACACTCATGATTAAAAACCCTCAGCAAACCGGGAATAGAAGGGAACTTTTTCAGTAAGATAAAGTGCATCTGCAAAAACCAAGCTAATATTGCACTTAGTGGTAAAAGAATAAATGCTTCCCCCCGGAACTGGATCAAGGCAAGGATGTTCACTCTTTAGTCTACACTGTACTGGAGGGCCCAGGCAATGCAATGAGGTCATAAAACAGAAATTCAAGACCTCATATTAGAAAGGAAGAAATAAAATTGCCTTATCCATATATGACATGATTATTTATGTAGAAAATCCTAAGCAATTTACAAACAACCCCCCGCAGAAAACAAAACAAAGAAACCAATAGACCTACTAAGTGAATTTATTATATTGCAGGATGGATGGCCAAAATACAAAAATTTACTATGTTTATATACTAGCAACAATTAAAAAGTAAAAATATTTTACAAAAACACTTAAAATAACATAGAAATAAAGTATTGGGGTACATTTAACAAGATATTTGTAAGTACTGTACATTAAATACTACAAAGTTGTGTTGAAATTGAAGGCCAAAAATGGTCTATACTATCTTGTAGTTCTTAGCATACAGTACTTACAAATATCTTGTTAAATGTATCCCTATTTTATTTCTAAGTGGAAAACATAGCATACTCATACATCAAGAGCATCAAGAAAACTCAATTCTCAAAATGATCTATAGATTCAATGCAGTACCAGTCACAATCTCAGCAGAATGTTATAAAAATTAACAAGCTTATTCTAAGATTTATATGGAAATAGCAAGGACCAAGAATAGCCAATACAATTTTTAAAAATTTTTATTTTTTTTAAAGTAGTCTCCTCACCCAGTGCAGAGCCCAATGAGGGGCCTGAACTCACACCCCTGAATTCAAACAAGACCTGAGCTCAAGACCTGATCCAAGATCAGGAGTTAGACACTTAACCAACTGATCCAACCAGGCACCCTGCCAATACAGTTTTTAAAAAAGAAGACAAAGGTGGGAAGACTTAGACTACCTGATTGTAAGACTTAAAATAAGGCCATCGTAGTAAGACAGTATGATGTCAACATAAGGATAAATGTAGAGATGAATAAAACAGTGCCGTATCATAAATAAGCCCATTCATACATATGGTCAGTTTGTTGTTGTAAGGTGTGCCCAGGTGACTGGATAATGTGCTGGAGCTACTGGTTCGCCACTTGGAAGAAATGAAGCTTGGCCTTATTTTCACCATACACAAAAATCAACTCCGATGGGTTATAGACCTAACATGAAAGCTAAAACTATAAAACTTCTAGAGGAAAATTTAGAATATTGTAACAAACATGGCAAAGATTTGTTAGCTATAAAATGCAAAGTATCCCAGTTATAGGAGAAAAATTGATAAATTGAACTTCATCATAATTTAAAACTTCTCTTAAAGATACTTTAAGGAAATGAAAAACAAGTCAGAGGGGGAGAAAATACATGCTTTTCCTGTAGCTGACAAAAGACTTGTACGAAGAACTTTTGAACAGTCAACAACTTCTTTGACCTCAGCTTCAGGAAGTTCTTACTTGACATGTCTCCAAAAGCAAGAGAAATAAAAACAAAAATGAACTATTGGGACTTAATCAAGATAAAAGCTTATGCACAGCAAAGAAAAACAATTAACAAAACTAAAAGGCAACCTACAGAATAGGAGAAGTTATTTGCAAATGAAGTATCAGAAAAAGGGTTAGTATCCAAAATCCACAAAGAACTTCTCAAACTCAACACCCAACACACACACACACACACACACACACACACACACACACACACACCACACACACACACACACACACACACACAA
>NC_043712.1:84808235-84814646 GCF_006229205.1 Suricata suricatta
TGCAAACTGGTGCAGCCACTCTGGAAAACTATATGGAGGTTCCTCAAAATGTTAAAAATAGAGCTACACTATGACCCGGAAATTACACTACTAGGAATTTGTCCAGAGGATACAAAAATGCTGATTCAAAGGGCCACATGCACCCCAATGTTTATAGCAGCACTATCAACAATAGCCAAATTATGGAAAAAGCCCAAATGTCTGTCAACTGACAAATGGATAAAGAAGATGTGGTGTGTGTGCACACACACATACAGACACACACAATGGAATATTGCTTGGCAGTGAAAAAGAATGAAATCTTGTCATCTGCAACAAATGGATGGAACTAGGATGTGTTAGGCTAAGCGAAATAAGTCAGAGAAAGATAAATATATGTTTTCACTTATGTGGAATTTAAGAAACAAAACAGATGAACATAGGAGAAAGGAAGGAAAGTAAAAAGAGAGAGGGAAGCAAACCGTAAGAGACTCTTAAATACAGAGGACAAACCAAGGGTTGCTGCAGAGGTATTGGGTGGGTGATGGGCATTAGGGAGGGCACTTGTTGGGATGAACACTGGGTATTGTATGTAAGTGACGAATCAATAAATTCTACTCCTGAAACCATTAATAACAAATAAAAGGCAAAAAACAAACAAAATTTATGAAGACCTCTTACAACTCATTCATTAAAAAAACTAAAATGAGGCAAAAGATTTGAACAAACACTTTATAAAAGGAGATGCATGAATGGTCAATAAGCATATGAAAAGAGGTTCAACATCATCAGTCATGAAGAAATGCAAGTTAAAACCGCAGTAAGATAGCACAACGTTTTCACTACAATAGCTAAAATTGAAAAGTCTATGTCAAGACATACACAAGTCAGGATTCAGACAGTAGACTTTTTCACATTTATGGCTAACTGTATTCAAAAGTGAGGTTTGTAAAAGACAAACAAAACTTTGAAAGACTGATAATATTAAGTGTTGGTGAACAGGTGGAGCAACTGGAGCTCACTTTGGAAAATCACTTGACAATTTCTTATGAAGTTAACTATACATTTATCATATGCCACAGCATTGCCGCTTTCACAAATTTACTCGAGAAATACAAACACATTCACTGTAAAACTTGTACGTGAATGTTCACAGCAGCTTTATTCCTAATGTAATGGAATGCTATGCAAAAATTAAAAAGAACAAGTTACTGATTCATGCAACAACACAGATATATCTGAGAAACCTTATGCTGAGTGAAATTAGCCCAACATGAGTATGTACTGTATGACTCCATTTATATTAAATCCTACAAAAGGAAAGACATCCATACTGGTAATAGTAATCTGGGCCAGGATTGACTTGCAAATGGGCAGTCCACTAATCATTTGGAATTTCCATTTAAGATGAAATTCATTTATTACCATCCTTGCCCTAAAACAATTCAAAACCACTTTCTAAACCGATGTCAGGGGCTTTATCATTCAGGAACACCCAAGAAAACAGAAATCACATCAGATATTTGAACAGTAAATTTAAAACAAAGAATTAGATTTGTATTAGCAAATAGCAAAGCAACAGAGAGATTTCAAAACAAAACACATGAAACAAACTTTTGGATCAGCTACCATGCCTACACAAAGGAAAGACTCTGAACTTATCAGAATATGGAAGGGCATCCATGGAGTGGGGGCCCAGATCTCTGAGGAGAATGTATTGCCTGCCCAGCTGGTGCTGGTACTACAGGGGCTTGGGGGAGGGTCCCCACAGAGATGGGGCTCACGTCTTTTGAGGAAGGGGTGGCAGTCAGCTGGGATTGGTATCTCTGAGGGAAGGTGATGAAGCTGGTTGTGGAAGTAGAGGATAAGATGAAAAAGCTGTCACTGCCAATGGGCAGAAATGCTGCTGGGTGATTTTGAAAGAAATAAGGAGCAAGAGGGGAAGGGGTCCCCTCTAGTGCCCCCCACCCAGGAAAATCTAACAGGAAGCCAGCTAGTAAAGCAAAATGTGATTTACAGGATCCAAGTAGCAACATCACAAAAGAATACAGGAGATTTAGGGCCGAGAGTCAACAACTACTAACCAACACAGAAATCAAAGTAGAGGCCAAATCAATGAACACCAAAAAAATGTGTGAATTGTTTCAGCTCATGATTTTATTGATTGAGTATTGAACAAGATATTGAGATTAAAATTTTGATGCAGCTCTACTAACTAGCAAGAAACTGAATAAAGGAGCCTCAAAAAGTTGCTTACTCTCAAGGTACTCCAGTTTTCATCCATTTTTTCCTGCCTCAGGATTGTTCTAAGGAGTCCATAAGAAATGCACAAAACCATCACTAGCACAATTATAAATATTACAAGATAGACAATAAACCAAAAAAAAAACCTATCATCACTCTAACATACAAAATATTAAAGTGTGTATGGAAGTATTCAGCTATGCAAATAACACACTTGGCTATTAATCTCAAACTTTTCTAATTTGGACTTTTCATGTGTGTATATCAGTACACTAACAAACTGTACTTTTGTTCTTTTTAGCACTCTCAGGTTAGCTAACATACAGTGTAGTCTTGGTTTCAGAGGTAGATTCCGGTGATTTGTCACTTATCTACAACAGCCAGTGCTCTTCCCAACAAGTGCCCTCCTCAGTGCTCATCCCCCATCCCCACCCCACACCCTTCTAGCAACCCTCACTTTGTTCTCTGTATTTAAGAGTCTCTTATGGTTTGTCCCCCCCCCCCATTTATCTTATTTTTCCTTCCCCTCCCCTATGGTCATCTGTTAAGTTTCTCAAATTCCACATATAAGTGAAATCATATGATATCTGTCTCTCCCTTATGACTTATTTCGCTTAGCATAGTACCCTTCAGTTCCATCCGTGTTGTTGCAAATGGAAATATTTTATTCTTTTTCATCAGTGAGTAGTATACACACACACACACACACACACACACACACCCCACATTTTCTTTATCCATTCATCAGTTAATGGATATTTGGTTTTTTTCCATAATTTGGCTATTTCTTATATTGCTGCTATTAACTTTGGGTGTGCATATACCCCTTCGAATCAGCACCCCTGTATCTTTTGGATAAATTCATAATGTTGCAACTGCTGGGCCTTAGGGTAATTCTATTTTAATTTTTAGAGGAATCACCGCACTATTTTCCAGAGCGGCTGTACCAGTTTGCACTCCCACCAACAGTGCAAAAGGGTTCCCCTTTCTCCACATCCTTGCCAACATCTTGTTGTTTCCTGAGTTAATTTTAGCCATTCTGACTGGAGTGAGGTGGTATCCAAGTGTGGTTTTGATTTGCATTTCCCTGATGATGAGTGTATTGACCATCTTTTCAAGTGTCTCTTAGCCTTCTCTATGTTTTCTTTGCAAAAGTGTCTATTCATGTCTTCTGCCCATTTCTTCACTGGATTGTTTGTGTCTTGAATGTTGAGTTTGTAAGTTCTTTATAGATGTTTGGATACTAGCTCTTTTCCTGATATGTCATTTGCAAATATTTTCTTCCATCTTGTAGGTTGCCTTTTAGTTTTGTTGATTGTTTCCTTTGCTATGCAGAGGTTTTTATCTTGATGATGTCTGAATAGTTCATTTTTGCTTTTATTTCCCCTGCCTCCAGAGACCTGTCAATTAAGAAGTTGCTGCAGCTGAGATCAAAGAGGTTGCTGCCTATTTTCTCCTGTAGGTTTTGATGGTTTCCAGTTCACATTTAGGTCTTTCATCCATTTTGAAATGTGTATGGCCTAAGAAAGTGGTCCAGTTTCATTCTTCTGCATCTTGCTGTCCATTTCTCACAGCACCATTTGCTAAAGAGACTTTTTTCCATTGGATAAAGAGACTGTCTTTTTTCAATTGGATACTCAGTCTTGCTTTGTCAAATTAGTCAGCCATATATTTGTGAGTCTGTATCTGAGTTTTCTGTTCTAGTCCATGGTCTATGTGTCTGTTTTTGTGCCAGTACCATACTGTCTTGATGATTACAGCTTTGTAATACAGGTAAAAGTCTGGGATTGTAATGCCTCCATCTTTGGTGTTCTTTTTCAACATTATGATGGGTATTCAGGATCTTTTCTGGTTTCATACAAATATTAGGATTATTTGTTCTCGCTCTGTGAAGAAAGATGGTACTATTTTAATTGGGATTGCATTGAAAGTGTAGATTGCATTGGATAGTATCAAAATTTTAACAATAATTATTCTTACGATCCATGAGCATGGAATAATTTTTCATTTCTTTGTGTCTTTTTCAAATTCTTTCATAAGCTTTCTATAGTTTTTAGTGTACAAATCTTTTACTTCCTTGGTCAGGTTTATTCCTAGGTATTTTATGGTTTTGTGAAATTGTAAATGGGATAAATTCCTTCTGTTGCTTCATTATTGGTTTATAGAAATGCAACCAATTTCTGTACATTGATTTTATATCCTGGGCTTTGCTGAATTCATGTATCAGTTCTAGCAAAATGTTTGGTAGAGTCAGATTTTCCATGTAGAGTATTATGTCAATTGTGAAGAGCGAAATTTTGACTTCTTCTTTGCCAATTTGGATGCCTTTTGTTTTGTCTGATTGCTGAGGCTAGGGCTTCCAACACTATGTTGAATAACAGTGGTAAGAGTGGACCTCCCTGTTGTGTTCCTGATCTCAAGGGGAAAGCTGTCATTTTTTCCCCATTGAGGATGACATTAGCTGTGGGCCTCTCGTGTATGGTTTTTATGACATTCAAGTATGTTCCTTCTATCCTGGCTTTCTTGAGGGTTTTTATGAAGAAAGGATGCTGTATTTTGTCAAGTGCTTTTTCTGTATCTAATGACAGGATCATATGGTTCTTACCCTTCCTTCTATGTGATGTATCACACTGATTTGAGAATATCGAACCAGCCCTGCAACTCAGGAATGAATCATACTTGATCGTGGTGAATAATTCTTTTAAGATACTCTTGAATTCGATTTACTAGTATCTTATTGAGAGTTTTTGCATCCATGTTCATCAGGAATCTTGGCCTATAGTTTTTCTTTTTATTAGGGTCTTTGTCTGGTTTTGGAATCAAGGTAATGCCGGCTTCACTGAATGAATCTGGAAGTTTTCCTTTCATTTCTATTTTTTGGGGAACAGCTTGAGAAGAATAGGTATTCACTCCAATTTACATATCTGGTAGAATTCCCCTGGGAAGCCATCTGGCCTAGGACTCTTATTTGTTGGGAGATTTTTTAAAACCAATTCAATTTCTTCGTGGTTATCAGTTTGTTCAAATTTTCTATTTCTTCCTGTTTGAGCTTTGGTAGTATGTGGGTGTCTAGGAATTTGTCCATTTCTTCCAGATTGTCCAGTTTGTTGGCATGTAATTTTTCATAGTATTCTCTAATAATTGTTTGTATTTCTCTGGTGTTGATTATGATCTCTCCTGTTTTATTCATATTTCATCTATTTGGGCCCTCTTTCTTTTTGAGAAATCTGGCTAGGGGGTTATCAAATTTGCATAATCTTTCAAAAAACCAGTTCTTAGATTCATTGATCTATTTTACTCTTTTTAAAAAAATTTTATACTGTTTATTTCTGCTCTAATCTCCATTATTTCCATTCTTCTGCTGGGTTTCCCTTTTTTTGCTGTTGCCTTTCTAGCTTCCTTAGGTGTGATGTTAGGTTGTATGTTTGGGAGCTTTCTTGCTTCTTGAGATAGGCCTGAATTGCAATGTATTTTTCTCTTAAGACTGCTTTTGCTGCATCCAGAAGGTTTGGACTATCATGTTTTTATATTCATTTGCTTCCATTTATTTTTAGATTTCTTCTTTAATTTCCTGGTTAACCCATTCATTCTTTAGTAGGATGTTCTTTAACCTCCATGTATTTGGGGGTCTTCCAAAATTTTTCTTGTGATTGATTTCAAGTTTGATAGTGTTGTGATCTGAAAATATGCATGATATGATCTCAATCCTTTTAAACTTGTTGAGGGATGTTTTGTGACCTAGTATGTTATCTATTTTGGAGAATATTCCATGTACATTTGAGAAGAATGTGTATTCTGCTATATTACAGTGAAAACTTCTGAGTTTGTATGTTAATGCCATCTGGTCCAATGTGTCATTCTGAGCTGTTGTTTCCTTATTTTCTTCCTAGATAATGTGTCCATTGCTATAAGTGGGATATTTAAATGCCCTACAATCATGTATTATTATCTGTACATTTGTTTATGTTTGTGATTAATTGATTTATATATTTGGGGGCATAAACATTTACAATGTTAGCTCTTTTGATATCGTTAGTTATGATATAATGCCCTTCTTAATCTCTCATTACAGCCTTTGTTTTAAAATCTAGTTTGATATAAGTATGGCTACTCTGGCTTTCTTTTGACATCTAGTAGCATGATAGATGGTTCTCAGTCCCCTCACTTTTTTTTTCTTTCTGTTTTTGG
>NC_043712.1:84814746-84823708 GCF_006229205.1 Suricata suricatta
ATGGAAAACCTGATCGACTCCACTAGAAGCCTTCTAGAACTGATCAATGAATTCAGTAATGTTGCAGGGTACAAAGTCAATGTACAGAAATCAGTTGCATTCTTATACACCAAAAATGAAGCAACAGAAAGAGAAAGCAAGAAACAGATCCTGTTCACAATTGCATGAAAAACCATAAAATACCTAGGAATAAACCTAACCAAAGATGTAAAAGACCTGTATGCTGAAAACTATAGAAGACTTATGAAGGAAATTGAAGAAGACACCAAGAAATGGAAAAACATTCCTGCTCATGGATTGGAAGAATAAACATTGTTAAAATGTCATTATTACCCAAAGCAATTTACATTCAACACAATCCCCATCAAAGTTGCACCAGCATTCTTCTCAAAGCTAGAACAAACTATCTTAAAATTCATATGGAACCACAAAAGACCCCGAATAGCCAAAGTAATATTGAAGAAGAAAACCAAAACGGGAGGCATCACAATCCCAGACTTTAGCCTCCCTTCACTTTCAATCTACAGGTGTCTTCAGATCTGAAATGAGTCTCTTGTAGGCAGCATACAGTTGGATTTTGTTTTTTATCCATTTGGATACCCTATGTCTTTTGATTGGAGCATTTAGTCCATTTACATTCAGAGTAATTACTCTAAGATATGGATTTAGTGGCATTGTGTAATCTGTTGTGCTTGTGGTGATGTCTGTGGTCCTTTGTAGTCTTTGCTGCTTTCCACTACATAGTGTCCCCCTGTGGATCTCTTGTAGGGCTGGCTTAGTGGTTGTGGACTCCTTTAGTTTTTGTTTGTGTGGGAAAGCCTTTATCTCTCCTTCTATTCTGAATGACAGCCTTGCTGGATAAGGAATTCTTGGCTGTATATTTTTCCTATTTAGCATATTGAATATTTCCTGCTACTCCCTTTTGGCCTGCCAAGTTTCAGTGGACAGGTCTGCTACTACCTTCTGTATCTACCCTTGTAGGTTAAGGCCAATTTGTCACTAGCTGCTTTTCTGAATTCTCTATATGTGTATTTTACCAGTTTCACTGTGATATGTCATGGTGTTGACCTGTTTTTGTTGATTTTGAAGGGAGTTCTCTGTACCTCTTGGACTTGGATGCCTGCTTCCTTCCCAGATTAGGGAAATTCTCTGCTATAATTTGTTCAAATAAACCTTCTGCCCCTTTCTCTCTCCTTCTTCTGAACTCCTGTGATATAGATATTATTTTGTTTCACTGAATCACTTAGGTCTCTAATTGTCCCCTCATGGTATAGTCGTTTCCTTTCCGTCTTTTTTTCAGCTTCATCATTTTCCATAATTTTACCTTCTATTTCATCTCTTCTTTCTTGTGCTTTTTCTGTCCTCACCGTCACTGTATCAAGTTTATTTTGCATCTCATTTATAGCATTTATTAATTCATCATGACTGTTTCTTAGGTCTTCGATCTCTGCTGCAATGGAGTCTATGCTGTCTTCTATGTTTTATTCAAGCCCAGCTATTAGTCTTAGAACTATTCTTCTGGATTCTTGTTCAGATATATTGTTGATATCTGTTTTGAGTAATTCTCTCATTTCCTCCCAGATTTTCTTTTGAGAATTTTGTCATTTTGACTAGATTCCTGTCTTTTAAGTGTCTTAGTAACTTATATGTATCCTGCACCGGCAAGTACTACTCTATTAAGAAGGGGTCACACACTGTCCAGGGCCTGGCACTACAGGAAGTGGTTTTGGAGTGTGCTGTGTGGACTCTGTCATCAGGTGTTTGGCTGTTCTGTCCCACTGGTCAGTCCGTTGCAAAGCTCCTCCTTGCTCATTGTGGTGGATTGTTTGGACATTCCACCACTGTGCTTTGATTTGCTTTAGTAACCCTGGAAAACAGGAAAGTGTGTGTGGGGGTATCTGATACCATACAAAAATTAAAATGAAAGGGGTGGGGGGGAAAGGCAAAGGAGAGTATCAAAGAAACTATACAGCTTAATCTAGAGAGAAAGAAAGGAAAATAAGGAGATATAGAAAATGTATATAAAGAATAGAGTAAAACTGCCTGATTAAACAAAACAGAAATTTATATATATTCATATATATGTATATATATATGAATTAACCAGAAATCAAGTCAGAAACTATAAGCCTTATTCCAAAGGAAAGAAAGACGAGGGTAAAAAGAAAAAGAGAAGAGAAGGAAAAAACAAAGACCACAAAGACAAGCAGGCTAACATACAAAACCGCAGATTGGCGGTGGTCTGCCGGCGCCTGGGGCGGTGGCTGTGCGGGTAGGAGGAGAGGCTGCTGCGCACTGTCAGTCTGGCTCTAGCAGATAAGCAGGTGCCAGGCACAGAGGGGCGGGGTTTGGAGGAAGAAGCCCCACCCTGCGGGTGATGGGGAGAACGAAGGCCATGGCAATAGCGCAGTCTCTCCTCCCCAGACCGGTGTCTCCCGCCGGGCTGTCCAGGCAGCCCTCACCGGATAGTGTGGGCCGTCAGCGTGCCCTGCTCTGTGGTCTTGCACCCCTCCTACAAGCTGGGCTGGGATTCAAAACCCAAAGTCTCAAAGGGCCTTGCACCTCGCAGATTCCGTTCTGCTGTGGTGCCCCTGAGCCCTGCCAATAAAAGGCTTTTGGTTGGCCCTGCGGGCTCCTTTATCCTTGGGGAGACTGTTCTCTTCCAGTGTACCCCTGAGATCATTACTGCACCCCGGGCCAGCTCGGTGTGGGCACACGGTGGGCTGAAAACGCCAATCTTCAGCTCCTGAAGCTGTTTACACAATAGAAACGGGCACGCTCCATATTTCTCCTTCCCGGCCCATGGTCCGGAGAGGTTTTTCTCTTGCACCAGCACAATGCCGCACTTCCACAGCCTCTTTGATCTCTTGTCTCTCCACAGCAGGGGTTCCCTCCCCTTCGCGCCTACACCGTTTTAGCTCCAATTCGTGGGCAAGCACCTCTGTCCCACCGAGTTGTCTCCCTCCACCTGTGGAGGTCTGTCACTGCACAGCTTGATTTCCTGGGCGTTCCAGGGATCGCACGGCTGTGTTTGAGGGATGAGGAAATCCCGATCCCCCTACTTCTCTGCCATCTTAACGCCTCCGTCTCCTGTATTTTTATTGTTAAACTACAGGCACAAACCTGTAATTCAAACTGGGCTCAAGTGCATCACTGCGTTTTGGCCTGAGCATGGGCAATTCTCACTGTTGCATTTTCATCTTAATGCTCAGCAGACGTAACCTAGCACTAAACCATGATGTGGTCTGTCATTTTGTATCTAAACAGGTATTTAGAAAGATAACTGAATGTAGACTGCCCAGGAACTATTCAAAAAGTTCAGACATATTTATTAATGCATTGTAAGTGTATATGATATAAATACATGTGAAAAAGAACCTTGGTCCTAAGAAATAACAGCACCAAATAAGAATAAAAATTTTAATGGTAAAGAACATTACAGTACATATTTGAGAAACTTGAGAAATATTTCAAATGATACTTACCTCCTAATTAATGGTGAAAAGTAAAAATTCCACTTTGGATTCTATGGATTAAGGTTTTCTCTAATTTGTACCATAAAAATATTTCACATGTGGACAAAAAGTAGAAAAATACACCAAAAACTTAGTGTTACAACATTATATTGAGATATGCAAGCACATAAATAGAATAGGATTTCACCTTGACTTTTACCAGTGGTTCTTGACCTTGAACTGACCTCAGAATGAGCCGGAGGGCCTGTAACAAGCAGGCAGTTTCTGATTCAGTAGGTCTGGGGTGGGACTTGGGAACTGCATTTCTAGCAAGTTCCCAGGGGCTGCTAACACTGCTGGCTAGGTCAGCACTCTCTTCTGACCAAGCCAAAAGGGAGTATCACATTATATCAGTACTTCTGAAGCCAAGACATAGTATGCTGGAGAGAGTCTTTGTAATCTAGAGACCGTCACTGAACTCTCTTTAAGTCCTCAATAGAAACTTTCTGACCAGTTACTATAATAAGACGCAAGGAGTTAAAAGCCTACCCACTACTCCAGTGTAAGAGCCCGTACCGGGAGAGGCGGTTGGCTGGCGGTTTCCACGGCGGTCGGACAGATGTACCGGCATGCTGGGGTGAGCCTAGCACTCATGAGCATCAGCCTGTATGTCATACAGAAGGAATGCAGAGCATCCCATTGAAATGCAGCCTGCGAGAGTTTCAGCACAGTGACGAGCATGAGCAGGTAATTCTGAGATGTCTACGTGGATGGTGCCACCTCCAGTGAGATCTTCTTCAAATATAAAAATGTAGGAAAAATCGGGGTTACCAAAGAAAACACCAAGATTCCCATTACCACATTATTATTATTACTAAGTGCCTGCAAGTGCATTTAGATGATATTCACAGCAAAGAACCTACAAGGACAATTAGCAAAAATAAAGTAAAATAAATATATTAAGCTTTTATTAAGCTAGTAGAATTCCTATGATGGTTAGTATATCTCAGCCATGACTGACGTTACATGTTTCTTTAAGTTTTTATGATCAATATACGGAAAGCATGCAATGCTGAGTTCTTCATTAGTACATCCTCTAAGACAGCACTTTTCTGAGTATCCTCTGCGTTTTCTTTGGGGATGATTCCCCCAAAACACACTGCTTAAAGTTTTAATTTTATTTGTATTTTTCTTCTGAAGTTCTAAAATCTCATGAATATATTGATTGGTATCTTGTGAAGAGGACAATTCTTTTGTCTTATCTGGTGGCAAGTTGGCCCTTTTATATCTGTACTTAGGCAGTGACAACATCTCCAAACTGTGTACTGCTTTTTCCTCGGGGGCAGAAGTAGAAACTGTTGAGAGACAGGAAAAAAAATTCCTACTTTATTAAAATCTTCCGTTCGCTGAAAAATTAATCGTAATACTAGAATACTAACATCTGCTAACTATTAAAAAACAAGTAATCACATTTTAATAAAATGGCTGGAGCTGAAATCAAGGGTAGGACACTTAACCAACTGAGCCACCCAGGCGCCAAGAAGCATTTTTAATATCAGTTCACCAAACTGTCTTTCCCTTTGTCAGAGTCAGATAGATCATGGTTGGTAACTAACTTGATCTAACATAGAAATGTGTTGTGCTAGTACAAGTTAAAGTTAATCAACTATTCAGCCACATTCAAATGGACAGAAATGGCATAATTATACATTCTCTATTGGGAACACACACCTGTCTACAACTTCTAATTATTCACTGGAAATTAACAGGATAGACTGAATGTCATCTTTCCTTATAGATTAATAATTTTTAAAAATTTGGCACAGATTCAAGACAGATAAATAATTTTCACTCGTGGGAATTTGAGAAACAACAGATGAACATAGGGGAAGGGAAGGAAAAGTAGGATAAAAAATCATAAGAGACTTTTAAATACAGAGAACAAACTGAGGGCTAATGGGGATGGGCATGGGTTAAGTGGGTGACAGGCATTAAGGAAGGTACTTTTGGGGACGAGCACTGGGTGTCATATGTAAGTGATGAATCACTGAGTTCTACTCCTGAGGCCATAACTACACTGTATGTTAACTAATTTGTGAATAAAAAAAATGAACTTGATGCAAATTCACATTGATAACTTAAATCCATTTTTCATCCTTCCACATATTTTAAAACAACTGTGTTTTACTGCCACATGACATTTCCACCTCAGGAAACTGTCCTTTACATGGTTCCCACAATAATATGTTTCCACGGGTATGACAATTCTAAAATGTTGTAAAATACATTTTTATTTCTAACTAATCTTGTTTCACTAAAGCTCCCTCCTCATTGAATTAATAGCATTTATTCCTCCAGGGAAGTGTGAATAATACCTGAAACAAAGGAGTCATTAATCAGCTCTGCGTTTTAAAGTTAGTATTAAAAAATTTAATATTCTTTAAAAATTTTATAGTCCTCAGGGGCCCCTGGTTGGCTCAGTTGGTTAAGCGTCTGACTTCAGCTCAGGTCATGATCTCGCGATTTGTGGGCTTGAGCCCCATGTTGGGCTTTGTGCTGACCGCTCAGAGCCTGGAGCCTGCTTCAGATTCTGTGTCTCCCTCTCTCTCTGCCCTCCCGTACTCAGGCTCTGTTTCTCTCTGTCTCAAAAATAAGTAAACATAAATGTTTTTTTCTTTTCTTTTTTTTTGAGAGACAGAGAGAGACAGCGTGAGCAGGGGAGGGGCAGAGGAAGAGGGGGATACAGCATCTGAAACAGGCTCCAGGCTCTGAGCTAGCTGTCAGCACAGAGCCTGATGCGGGGCTCGACCCCACGAACCATGAGATCTTGACCTGAGCCGAAGCTGGACGCTTAACCGACTGAGCCACCCAGGCGCCCCTAAACATAAGTGTTTTAAAAATTTAATAGTTTTCAGAGCAGGCTTTGATGAGAAAAGGGATTCCAAGCTCTTTGTAAATAACAAACTCAAGCTTTTTGGGGTGCCTGTGTCGCTTAGTCGGTTAAGCCTCCGACTTCAGCTCAGGTCATGATCTCACAGTTTGTGGATTCCAGCCCCCGAGTCGGGCAGTGTGCTGACAGCTCAGAGCCTGGAGCCTGCTTTGGATTCTGTATCTCCTGCTCTCTCTGCTCCTTTCCCCACTTGATTCTGTCTGTGTCTCTCTCTCTCTAAAATAAACATTTAAAGCATTTAAAAAATAAATAACAAACTCCAGCTTAGATATCCAAATGTAAAGTTTTGACTACAGTATAGGTAGTGAGAGCATCAGACTGGCAGGGAGGGCCTCCCCGCAGCCCCTCCTGAATGAGAACCTGTCTACTCACAGCTTTTGTTCCCCAAGTGAATCATATGCCTGTCAAAGTGTGAGAATCACTGAATTAAAGTACCAGTGCAAGGCTGGGGAGAGACACTTCTTCCATTATAAGAGCAAAATAAAATGAGTTTACATGTAAGTAGGTTTGGTGGTAGAAAATGATCAAGATTCGGTCTGATGGTTTCTGTTATTTCTGTATGTCAAAGTTTTCATCCCCTTAGCAGCAATAGGAAGAATGGAATAAGTTCTGTTCATTCACTCATTAAATAAGAAGTTAATGAGCACCTATGATGTGGGAGGCTAATTTGTTTCAGTCATCCACTGGAAGGTGTTTTTTTGGACACAATAGTCCACTCCTTTCCTTAATTTCAGAAATCTTGCCTTTTGCAAAATTTGTCCAAATCAAATTAAATTAATTGAATTAATTTAAAGGCAATAATTTCAATGACCCTGCGTTACGGACAGCTTATACATAAAGTACATTTTTTTTTAAAATGGCAAACCATGTTGGTACTAAAATGTACAACTAACTACAGTTGGAAGAGAACAGTAGATCTGAAACAAGAATATTCTTCCTAAAGACTGCAGAAAAGCGTTAAGTATACATTCAGCATACAGTAGGCACATACTGTGTGCCAGGCCCTCTGCTAGGCATTTCAGATAAAAATATGCATGAAATAACCCCTATAAGACAGTATGGTATACAGGACTGGCTGTATGCATCAGCGCTTAGGAGAACTTTACATTTTCCTTAAAGCTCTGTTGTCGCGGTCTTGAACGTCTCAAAATTTTTATCTTGTAATTGAAGTGTTAAGTACTTGAACTTCTGGGGAGCCTGGGTGGCTCAGTCTGTTAAGTGGCCGACTTTAGCTCAGGTCATGATCTCAGGTTAGTGGATTTGAGCCCCTCATCGGGCTCTGTGCTGACAGGTCAGAGCCTGCAGCCTGTCTTCAGATTCAGCATCCCCCTCTCTCTCTCACCCTCCCCTGCACATGCTCTCTCTCAAAAATAAATAAAAATATTTTTAAAAATTAAAAAAAAGTACTTGAACTTTTTTTTTTAATGTTTTATTTATTTTTGATACAGAGAGAGACAGAGCATGAGAGGAGGAGGCGCAGAGAGAGGAGGAGACAGAACTGGAAGCAGGCTCCAGGCTCTGAGCTAGCTGTCAGCACAGAGCCCGAGCGGGGCCCGAACCCACGAACGTGAGATCTGACCTGAGCCGAAGTCGGAGGCCCAACCGACTGAGCCACCCAGGTACTTGAACTTTTAAAGTGAAGTCTGATGGGGCAATGGACCGTGTATGTGAGCAGAGGAGATACTAACAAGGGAGAAAAGCTTCTTATTTTAGTACCTTCAATGGCCCTTTCTTGCTTTTGCACAAGGTGCCCTGCATTTCTGTGCTGCACTGGGCTGGGCCGATTATGGGGCCAGTCCTGATGATGCTCAGATAGATCTATGTGTTAGACATCGTGGTCGATGGAGAATGGAGTGAGAAGCTATGAAAGAGTCAGCGATGACCTCACAAGGAAAATGAAACCTGAGGTTTTCAAAGACAGAGCGGAGTTTGCCAGGTGACAAGTGTAGTTCGCGAAGGGGAAGCTAGGGAAGAAGTAGCACTCTTACGTAAATGGATAGATTTATATGTGCATACGTATTTCCTCTAGGTTAAAAAAAAAAGCTTCATTGTCTGTTGCCAATATACTGGCTTATAAAAATTTTTTATTTTTCTGGGTACTAGGCACAAATTCCATTTCCCGAGGAAGCTCACGGCCTGGCACAGTGGATTTGGGGAAAAGAAATGTACAAACACGCCTTTGGTTTATATTTTTACCTGGGTTTGTGCCTCTCGCCCAGGCTGGGAAAGTGGTTTGGGAGCTTTCCAACCGGTCGGGGATGAAGGTCTCAATCTTCTCGTCGGCCTGGGGAAACAGCGGGATCTTGGGGGTTTCCTCCTTCAAGAAGTGCCAGCTGACGTTGCCACAGAGTTTTACTATTTCCTTCATGAGGTGCTTGCCGCACAGCTTCCTCGCTCTGCTGACGTCGCTCAGCTCCCGGGACCACCGAACTAACGGGAGCCCGAGCCACAGCAGACACCAGCCGAGCAGCCGCGGCATCGCCTGGGGCCGCTGCCGTGTCCGCGGCGCGGCGTAACTGCCGCCCGCCGGGCTCCGCCCACCACCTGCGCCCGCGCC
>NC_043712.1:84823808-84848818 GCF_006229205.1 Suricata suricatta
TTTTGCGCTCCCCTCCCGAGAAACGCATCCGTGACCCGTGGGGTCCCGGTCAACCGGTAAAATCAGAAAAGGTGTTGCTCCTTCTCGCGGGGTGCCTTTGCCGCCCGTTCGCCTGGTTGGTCTTGGGCCGTCGCTTCCTCAGAAACACGCGCTCTCGCCTCCCCGCCGGTGTGCACCTCTGTAGTAAGTCCCCGTTATTCGTGCGCCCGTTTGGTAACGCCTGCCCCGAGCCCCTCAGCCGCACGCAGGCATGTTGGCTGCGCGCCGCTGGCGATGTGCGTTTCCCCAGCCGAGGAGAGCGGCTGGGCGGCGACCGAGCTGCCGTCGCGGGAGGTTGCCGAATGTAACTAGCTTACGACAGAGACCCCCTGCGGGGTTTGCTTTCTAAAAGTAACAGAATTTTGCTAAACTCGGAGGGGAGCGGCGGGGAAGGGCAGCGCGGTGGGTACCGGCCCTTGGTCCCTTTGGAGAAGATTGGAGCGGGTTAGTGCGTTGGCTCGGGAGGCTGCAGAACCGGCCCGCAGGGGGCAGCCGGGCACCGTGCGGGAGGAGGGGGAGCCACCCGGGAAGCCCGAGCCCGCCGCAGACCCGCGCGCGCCGGTGTAGACACCCCGCCTGCCTCTCCTTTCGGCCGCCGGCCTCCGCGGCTTCCTCGGCCTTTTCCTTTTTCCCAGCGTCGCGCTGCTTCCCCCGGGCGTCAGGGGGCGCTGTTCGGTTCGCTGGACTCGGTGGTTTTAAACGATCGGTCGGATTTGATTAGCGCGCTGTCCTCACCTGCCTGAAAACACAGCCAAAGTGCAAACTGTAGTGGGCTGTGAGCTCTAGCCGGAGCCGCGTCAGGGGAGCCTGTGAACGAAGACATTCATTAGAGAGGAAGACAAAGCACACGAAGAAAGCCTCTCAAGCAGGGTACGTCAGAACCTGGCCGCTTTGGTTCCTGCTCGCGTTCACTCACTCGGCACTCTGTATCCTCGCGCGGCTGGCTTCGGGTTTCGCCGTGCGCGATCCATTGCCGGCTGACAGACTACGTGTAATTTACTTCTCTGCATGTTTACTGGCCGTCTCCTCCTCCCAGAACAGAAGCTCCGTGCAGGCAGGCCTTTCTGCTTATTTCGTTTTCTTTGATGTCCTCTGCCTTGAACAGCGCCTGGCACATAGTACGTTCTCAGTAATACGTTAATGTTAGTAATTATACTTGATAATATCTACAGAAAATAATAAGTGAAATGTTAATAGCACTAACACTCATGTAATATTTAATGGATCAATTAATGAATCCCCGAGAATTGACTACTTGTTTCTTTATACCCTATTTATTTTTTATTTTTAGAGAGAGAGGTGCATGGGAGCCGAGGTGAGGGACAGAGGGGGAGAGAGAGCGGGGAGAGAGAGACAAAATCACAGCTGATGCAGAATCGCTGGTTGGAGGCTCCACCGACTGAGCCACCTGGGTGCCCCTTTATGCCCTGTTTCATAGTTATGCCGTAATTATGATTCTTTACTGCACTGTGGTGATCTAAAAAAAAATCATGTACTTATCTACTAGTTGTAAGGTCATTAAGAAGTAAAACCATTTTTGTCTCCTTTTTATTATCCAGTGCTTAGGAGAGTACCTACTAAATAGACCCTTAATAAACATTTTTTGAATGAACACATTCTTAACTACTAAAGTTCTTTGTTGTTCTTATTAGCAAGATCCAATGAATTTACTGAACTGAACAAATTATTACTGAAGTGACTTATTTTGAATGAATGAGTTACAATTATTATTAAGTGAATTCCTGACTTATTCATTAGTATCTTGTCCTATTTTATGGCACATTTTTGCCATAAAATGGGAGCTGCCTAATAAACCACATATGAGTAATTGATAAGTTCTTTTTTTTAAAAAAGATTCTTATTTTTTTAAGTTTATTTATTTTGAGAGTGTGTGCACGAGGGGGAGAGGGAGAGACAGAGAAAGAGAGAAAATCCCAGGCAGACTCTGCATTATCAACACAGAGCCTGATGTAGGGCTTGATCTCAGGAATAGTGAGATCTGAAACCAAGAATTGGATGCTTATCCAAGGTATCCCTTGAGTATTTGTAAATGAGAATTTCATTTATGCAAGAGAAAATATGGGATTATTAGGAATTATACTGGAATTTTTTAGCATTTTATGTTGATACCTTAATATGGAAACTAGAATTCCCATGGTTTAATTCTTTCAATTTGTAGTTTAAAATTTGTAGGATAGGGGCTCCTGGGTGGCTCAGTCGGTTAAGCCTCCGGCTTCAGCTCAGGTCATGATCTCACGTTCGTGGGTTCGAGCCCCGCGTCGGGCTCTGTGCTGACAGCTAGCTCAGAGCCTGGAGCCTGCTTCTGGTTCTGTGTCTCCTCCTCTCTCTGCCCCTCCTCTACTCATGCTCTGTTTCTGTATCAAAAATAAATAAAACATTAAAAAAAATTTTAAATAAAAATAAAAAAATAAAATTTGTAGGATACAATTAGTTGTAATGAGTATAAGTTTGCTTGATTATAATACAGGTAATTGTATTTTTCTTTTGCTTTCTGTCCAGTTTATTGTATGTCTTCTGTAATATTGCTCTTGTTAACACTTTATTTTTGGTGTTTACTTCAAGTATGTATTCTGGAATACATGCCAAGAGAATGTATTCAAAGATACGTTTTGAAGGAATGTTAAAAAACACTTATGTGTTGAGGAATTACATCAGGATCTATTATACATATTCATTTATATGTATTCTTGAATACATACAAGTAAAACATATCCAAAGATGTGTTTTTGAAAGAATGGTAATAATAACATCATTATTGAGTGAATACCACATGTCAGGCATTTTTCTAAGTGGGTGTCCATGTTTTACCCCATTTAACCCTGATAGCAATCATATCAAATAGTACTGTAGTTATGCCCATTATCATAATGAGGGAGCTCAGACATAAAGAGATTAAAAAACTTGCTGAAGATGACAGAGCTAGTAAGGGGCAGAGGCCTGATTAGAAATAGTCTCTCTCTGAGGCGCCTGTGTTGCTCAGTCAGTTAAGCATTTGACTTCAGCTCAGGTCATGATTTCACAGTTCGTGGATTCCGGCCCCAGAATTGGGCTGTGTGCTGACAGCTCAGAGCCTGGAGCCTGCTTCGGATTCTCTCTCTCTGCCCCTCCCCCACTCATGCTCTGTTTCTCTCTGTATCAATAATAAATAAACATAAAATTAAAATAAAAAAGATAAAGAAATAGTCTCTCTCTGGAGCTCAAACTCTTAACCTACTTTAAATAACCGTAGCTCTTAACTTACTTTATATAACCATAATTTGTTTAAAAAAAAAGTAGAAGAAAGAAAAAAAAAGAATATGGTTGGTAGCTGATATCATAATATCAAAGTAGATATTTTAAGATCACAACTTTATATGAGAGGAAAAAATAATTTGGACAAAAAAAGTCACACAAAAACAAACAAAACTAAGGTAATGGCTTCAGAATGAGTTTAAAAATTCACTCCATTGATAGTAAAGACACTTAGTGCCTGAGCCCAGCTATCAGACAAGGTAGCTATACAAACCTGCAGCAATCATAAACCACAGGTTACTTATGTGTCTTGTGAATGTATGGCAGAGGTTAAAGGCAGACAATAAGAGTACCTTCTGATAAAGCTATTAAAAGGTTAAGTGAGACAATGCATTAAAATGAGGTAATACATGAGATAATAAGTGAGGAAATACAGTGCCTGACACATAGTACTCAATACGTGTCAGCCGTGGTAATTTTTGCCCACTCTGTTTTGTTCGAATGTGAGAATCAAATGAGATAATATGTAGAATACTCTTCTAAAAATGTTATATTCTGTTATATATCAGATATCAGACTGTTAGTTTGCCAAGGATTTGAGAGAGTGCATTTGAAGTCAATTTTCATGTTTTTATTTTTAGTACATAAAAGATAGTATGCAGTCAGTATAGTCTTGGTCCAGTCCCAGAAGAGATTTTCCATTAATTCAGTTGGGGGGGGGAAAAGTCTTTGGTGTTTAGGAGATATAAATGAAATAAGTGAAATAACTTGAAGCATAAGAAGCTTAAACTTCTTATTTTAATTATGTTGAAAACATAATGGAGTAAAAACATTACCGGTTAAATGCTGAAATGAACTGGGGAGAATTTAACTAAAATAATTTGTAAAAGGGAAGGGCTGGTGTGGGCTGCACTGGTCCTGGAAGGCTTCGTCTAGGGGACAGAACCTAACTGGGCTTTGATGGAAACATAGGCAGTAGAGAGGCAGGGCTGACAATTCAGAAAGAAGGGAACATGGCACGTGCAAAGGCATGGAAGGAACTTAGCGAGACATATTCTAGGGAAAGAGCCTAGATAATAGTTTATGTTAGGGATTAGAAGAAGATGAAGTATGGCTAGAGAATAAATGAGACTTTAAAATTCAGACTCGGGATTTTGGATTTTATTCTGTTTATCCTATGGCAAGTTAGAGGTTATAAACTAATTGGGATAAGGTCTGAACAGGGTGAAATTAAAGCTTAAGGCAAGCAATTTAACTCTGTACAGAAGAGCGTGGAGAAGAAAAGAAAGTGGAGAAACGAACCAGAAGTCCACATTATTGATCCATGAATTTTTGGTGAGAGCTAGGAATAGGATGGAAGGAGTGGAAATAAACCAAAAGGACTGATAAGAGTGATTTTTAAAGGAAGCATCATAGGATTTGGTGACTGGTTGAATGTAAAATGGAGGTAGGAGAGAGAGGATTTTAAAAACACTGGGGCTTTAAGTTATGGAGAATGAAAATGCTGATGACATTGAGGAAAAATAATGAGGGGAATTCAGTTGCACAGTAAAATTTAGACATGACACATTTAAGGTGACTATAAAACATTCAAGAGGAATTACCTAATACAGCAAATGGGAATATGGGGCTGGAGGTATACTGAGATTTCCAGCCTGGAGATTCAGATTCGGAAGTCAGCAGCAAAGAGTCGTGAGGTAGAGCAGTAAAAAGTCATCATCTCTTTAATCAATGGACAGGGTATACAGTTTCAAGACAGAAGAGGGAATTTTGTGTGGGGAGAAACAAGGAAAGAAAGAGAAAAGGAGATAAGAGAAAGGATGTAAACACAATGATATCATTACATAAAAGCAAAACAGGAAGTAAATGTAAAGAGAGGGTCATTAATGGACTGAAATATCAAAGAGAAGTCAAAAGATGAGAGTTAAGGTTGAATTTTGGGATTGGAGGCTAGTGTAGAGTCTCACAGGATCAGTTCATAGTGGGTGCTGAAGGGAATGAGAGATGAAGAGCTTGGGGCAGTTTTGTTGATTTGGTTTAGGAAGGGTTGATGCAAAGACAGTTTTCTTTGTTTATAAAAGAATATTAGGACGAGAGGAAGAGTCCCATGAAGAAGGGGAGGTTGATAATGTGTAAGGTCGAAGTGCGTAGCAAGATAATTAATTGGATTATTACTTTTTCTTCTTAGATATATCTTTGCTTGTATTTCCTTGTGTATTTTCTCCCATACCATCTTTTCACCACAAAATTAAAGCCTTGGTCTTTCCCTGTCTGACGACTTTGGCATGGCAGAACGCAGAAGCTGCTTAAAGTTGTTCCCCCCATGACCTGTAAATACCCACGTCAACTAGAAAGTATGGAAGCATGCCCAGTGGACAAGTAAGAGTGAGAGGATAAGAGCAAGGGAGAAATGGAAGAGGGGAGGGGGAAGAAGAGTTACATTAGAAAGAGGTTGAAATCCTGGATTCCTGAAGTGACAAATTACTGCTGTGTTAACTCTCAGTGGCAGTACTGTGGAGAGGTGGAGACCTCAGAAGGGATGGCTTTGTGATATACCTAGGGAACAGGATCCTGAGCAGAGAAACAAGTACTCTTGGCAACATTTGTTGATGCCTAGTGAGGGAGGCAAGCACCTGAATTGAGGGGACCATGCAGGCTGGGTATAGGTGTCGTGGCAGTGAGCCATTGAAAACTATGGGGATGTCATGCTTTGGTGCTAAGACCCTGGATTTCAAACACAAGTTACTGGGGGAGTTCCATTAGAATAGTGCCTGATGCTAAATTCCCAGCCCAGTGACAGAATTGGATTTATGTTGATTTGTTAAAACTAAAGAAGAGGGCTACCTGGCCGGCTCAGTCAGTAGAGCTTGCAACTTTTGATTTCAGAGTCATGAGGCTACTTAAAACAGAACAAAACAAAGAATAAAGAAGCTGGGTGTTTCTTGTTCAGCAAAGACCATGCTTGCAAATTCTTTTAGGAATAAGAAAGGTGTGGGCTACATCTTACACAGGCAGGGAGAAGGGGTTTGTTTTCGGGGCACTTTTCCATCTATAATGGAGGAAAAGATAGGGTAGGAGAGGTGGTACGTATTGAAGGTGAGAGTGACCGAGTCACCAGACGGTGGTGAAAGACCTCAGTGTAATCAGTTCAGAATGATGGGAGAAGTAGTGCAGTGGGGAGGGAGGGGACCTTAGAGCAGGTGATGTTTTGGAATTGACAATGAGCAGTGTGCTGGGGAATAAATGAGATAGTAATGGAAGTGTTAAAATCAGCAAATACGTTTCCGTGATGAAAGTGTAACTCATGAAAAATGTTGACTCTCTCCCTGAAGAGTTACAGTCCGTAGGTCTCTGCTTCCTCAATGAGAAGAAGCTCTTCAAGGTGCCTCAAGGAGGACATGATGAACCTCAGAGGCTAGCTTATGATGAGCCATGTGTTGGAAGTTGGTGTCTTCATCTCTTGTCATGCTGACTAAACACAAAGATGATGCCATGCTAGTTTACCATTCTAACAAATGTTCATATCATTTCACAGGCAGTTTTGCACACATAAATGTTCTATAACTTTTGAAATGGTGAGCCTAAATACATTCCTTTACCAATCTAGCACTCTTCTAAGATAAAACATTATTCAGTTATCTGTAGGACTATTCATTTATGTCACTTCTCTTAGAAGCATGAAGTACCCTAACCTGGAAAATAATTGAGTTTATTTGGGCCCCCAAATCAAAATGTGTTTGGCACTGAACCTATTTTCAAACATGACTTCAACAAGACAAAAAATACAATTGGGTTCAAGTAGAAAAATGCAAGTTTTGTGGTTTAATGTTCACATGGTCTATCTTGGCAAGATCAATTAAAACATATTATTTTTGTACATACCTGGCATTAGGTATGTACAAAATAAGTTACTATGTTGGGTTAAATAATTAAGCTTTTTATAATTATTTTGAAGTTAATAAAGGTAAAAGTGCAGTCGATGCAGTAATACCATTAATTAAAAACAAAGAGACTTCTTTAGCACTAAAAAGATTGAGAGGAAGCACAATGTGGAGGGACTGTATGCTCTTAGAGAACAAGGAATGTACCACTGATAATGGTGCCTCACGTTCTAGTAATCATTCATGACTGCATTGATGGCCGCATCATGGAGAATTTACATGAAGATAGGTGAAAATCAGCAACTACTCTGTATTGTGAATATTTTTAGAAAATTTTTCTGTAACAACCATTTTTTTTACAACATAATTGTATTGATAACTTCCTTCTCGTTTTGTTGGGAAAATAGTGCTTCCTTCACATACGGCTGCCTCTCTGGTGACTTCAGGTTCTGTGGCAAGTCAGGAATGTTTTGTGACATCACTTTTAAGTAAGGTTCCTGCATGTTGGCTGAGGGAGGGTGATACGACTTTCTGTTCAGAAAGACGAGTGGGAGGTATGGAAGAGTATTCGTGTCAAGGAGAATCAGGGAAACTGTAAAAGTTTGTATAGGCCCAAAGTTAACCAGTGCTTCAAGATAATTAAACTTGCAACAGAATCAACACGTGTCCTAATATCTAAACAGCTTGGAGTTGGGCACTGTGCCTTACTACCATATTTCCAAGGCTCAGTCACCTCGGACTCTTCCCCCTGGTGCAAATGCTTGCACACTGATAATTTAACTCCCTGACACTATTTGGATAGATTGCTGCTTGCATGTGCATGTGCAGAGTGGGGCTGAGCTCAGAGGCTCAGTGAGGTCTCTGGCCAGGCCCCATGGGCCACCGTCCCCACTAGGTGGCAGCCTGACAGCAGCCAAGGGGAGGTGCAGACCCTCAGGGGCAGGAGCTCTCACTCTCTTAGCTCCAGATCCTGGTAGCAGGCCCTCTGGGATGTTGGAGATCCTCTTGGGGTGTTTCTCACACATCATCATGAAGTTATCTAGGAGTTTGATGTCAGGTAACCTCACCTTTTCCTTGCTTACCCACCAGGCTGTGCTTTCTCTAAAGAACAGGCTCTGCAGCAGCTGGACTCCTTCCTGCCTGTGAGATGGAACAGGCCAGCCTCCCAGACCGGGTCTCTCCTGCTCTGGCGGTGCAGCCTTTTTCTAGGGACTGCAGCTGCAGTTGCCTACTGCCCTCACCTGTTTGCCTGTCCTGAGCTTGTTCACGTAGTCACGTTCCCTTCCTGGCTCCAGGGAGCTTTTATAGGCCTTGGGTGACCACTCAGCTCTTGAGTCAAGAGTCCCAGCCCCACCCCACTTCTCCCACAGCTTCCATGGAATTTGCTTCCTCAGCACTGTTTCTCCCTCTGTACCTCCCTCCCTGCATCTCGATTCCCTATGTGCTCTCAATATACTTCTTCTCCTTGCTTGTTCTAAAATGTGAAGTTAACTTTTTTCCTCCTCTACAACTATTTTTTATGCTTAAATATTTGTAATTTTAATTTCATTTTCTTATTTAAAGGTATGTTATGGTCATTATAGAAAATGTAGTTAAATAAAATTGACCTGTAAACTCATCAGCTAGAGATCGTTTTAGTTTAACACTTGCTGTATAACCTATTATTTTTCCAAACTACCCCAGTTATATGTATTTCATCTTCAAGCATTAGAAACTGTACAACTATTAGATTGATTTCTGTAGTGCCTACACATCAGTCTATAGAATTGTGATGGATGAACAGAAGATTGTTCACGAAAGAAACCTGATGATGTTTAAACCAAATCTTGTGAAAAGTAAAGAAATTCCCAAAATATCACTTTAGGTTTATACAATAATGTGTAAAGTTTACATGGACGTTTCTATTCCATATTGCAGAGGACAGGAATCCTAAGATTAGAGGGATCTTCTGCTCTCTAGAGGATTGGGAGAACACACGGACCTCCGGTGTTGTCTCTCAAGTCTTAGCACCAGATTGACTATTTTATAGTGGTGGGTAATCAGGTTGTATCACTTTATACCTATTTCATTTTCTTTTGATTTCCCTGGGTGGTTGGTGAGTTGTTACCAGCAATCTGAATATTTTTATTTAAATTGTGATTATCATCTCTAGATATTGGAGAACACACACACACAAACACACGCACGCACACACACACACCAAGGAAAAATCGATAGGATTTCACAATCCCAGGAAGAATACGTTAGTAACACATATTTGTGTAAAAACCTTATATCTTTATAATGGGTTTATGGTAGTCTGTGATTGTTGTATTTTGTGATAAGGTTTTAAATTTTAAAATAAGCCAACACAGTTGGGGGAAATGGACTCATTAGATGACTCTCAGTGTATACATAAACTTTTAAAATCAAATGGGATCACATGGTTATAAGCCCATTTTATTTGTGTTCAGAATTCAGTCAGACTAGATCTGATCCACTCAGGTAAGCCTGAGGGCTTTCTGGGGGAAGTTATAGTACTTTTGGAATAAACTAATAAAGATTCTCAGTATCCAGTAAAAATATGATTTAGGTGTCTCATAATTGGAGGAACATTATTTGTCAAATACTGGCCATTGTGTAACTCTTCACATAATGTCTGTCTAGAGCTGAGCTCTGGGATGGTCAGAGGAGTCATTTTTAGATACATTTTAATTAAGACCAGCAGTTTAGGAGAGGCTTTTAAAAAGCAGTTGACAAGTTTTGAAGGTATATTTATGGGTTGACCAATTTGGATAACAGACCATGTGACATAATGTTCTACAAAGTAATTGGTAATTTAATATATATTTTTAAATGTTTATTTTTGAGAAAAAGAGAGAGCAAGCATGAGTGCAAGGAAGGGCAGAGAGAGAGGGAGACAGAAAATCCCAAGCAGAGCCTGACCTGGGGCTCAAACTCACAAACCATGAGACCTGAGCTGAAATTGAGTCAGATGCTTAACTGACTGAGCCACCCTAAATTTCTATTTATTTACTTAAAATTTTTTTATGTTTATATATTTTTGAGAGAGAGAGATTGAGCAGAGGAAGAGCAGGGAGATAGGGAGACACAGAATCTGAAACAGTCTCCAGGCTCCCAGCTTTCAGCACAGAGCCTGATGCGGGGCTCGAACCCACAAGGGTGAGATCACGACCTGAGCCGAAGTTGAACACTCCACTCAACTGACTAAGCCACCCAAGCCCCCCCCCCCCAAATTTCTATTTAGAAATGAATTTCCACATGTCTCTTCATATCATGCTGAAAACTCTTTATAAACCTTGTTTTCAATTTTATATGTTCTAGATATTAAAACCTTGGTATAAGATTTGCAGTTATTTTTCTACCATTTTGTGAGTTTTTATTTCATGCTCTTGATAATCCTTTGATATATGGATGTTTAAAAATGTTTTCTTTGGGGAGTGCCTAGGCAGCTAAGTTGGTTGAGTGTTTGACTTCCACTCGGATCGTGATCTCACAGTTCGTATATTTGAGCCCCATATTGGGCTCTGTGCTGACAGTGCAGAGCCTGCTTGAGATTCTCTCACTCTCTTTCTCTCTGCTCCTCCCCCACTCTCATTCTCTCTCAAAATAAATAAATTTTAAAAAAGGACAGAAAAAGCTACTTAAAAAATATTTTTCAGTTTTTCTTTGGGAGTGCCTGGGTAGCTCAGTTGGTTAAGCATCCAACTTTGGCTCAGGTTATGATCTCGAGGTGTGATCTCGATTGTATCACTTTCATGATCTTTGTGGGCTTGAACCCCTTGTCGGGCCCTCTGCTGTCAGTGTGGAGCCCGCTTCTAATCCTCTGTCCTTCCCCCCACTCTCTGTCTCAAAAATAAATTTAAAAAATATTTTTTCTTGAAATCTACTTTTTTATTGTAGTGTAATTATCCTGCAATGCCATATGAGTTTTAGGCGTACAACATATTGGTTTGATGCTTCTGAACATTACTCAGTGCTCACCACAATAAGTGTATTAACCACTTGTCACCATCCATATTATTATACTATTCTTGATTATATTCTCTATGCCTTACTTTTTCATCTCTGTAACTACTTATTTATTTTATAACTAGAAGTTTGGATCTCTTTACTTCCTTTATCTATTTGCCTCTGCCCCTAGCCCTGACCTCTCTGGCAACCACCAATTTGTTCTTTATATTTATGGGTGTCTCTCTGCTTGTTATTTTTGTTTCTTAGATTCCACATATAAGTGAAATCATATGGTATTTGTCTTTCTTTATCTGATATATCTCTCTTAGCATAATACCCTCTAGGTCCATCCCTATTGTTGCAAATGGCAAGATTTCATCCTTTTTTCTGATTGGGTAATATTCCATTATGTGCACTTGTGTGTGTGTGTGTGTGTGTGTGTGTCTCCATCCATCTGTTGATAGACACTTTTTTATCCATTCATCTGTTGATGGATACTTGAATTACTTCCATATTTTGGCTATTGTAAATAATGCTGCGGTAAACATAGGGATGCATGTATCTTTTAGAATTAGTGGTTTTTTTTTCCCCTTTGGTAAGTACCCAATAGTGGAATTACTGGATTATATGATATTTCCATTTTTTAATTTTTTGAGGAATTTCCATACTGTTTCCGCAGTAGCTACACCAATTTATATTCCATCACTGACGGTGCATGAGGGTTCTCATTTCTCATCTTCACGAATCGTTATTATGTCTTATCTTTTTGGTACTAGCCATTCTGACTGGTGTGAAATGATATCTCTTGTGGTTTTGATATTCATTTCCTTGATGATTATTGATGTTGGAGCATCTTTTCTTTTTTAAGAAAAAACATTTAATGTTTGTTTTTTTTGAGAGAGAGAGAAAGAGAGCATGAGCAGGGGAGGGGTAGAGAGAGAGGGAGACACAGAATCCAAAGCAGGCTCCAGGCTCCAAGCTGTCAGCACAGGGCCTGACCTGGGGCTCAAACTCACAAACTGTGAGATTGTGGCCTGAGCCAGAGTAAGATGCTTCACCACCTGAGCCATCCAGGCACCCCATGCTGAGCATCTTTTCATGTGTCTGTTGGCCATCTGTATGTCTTTGGAAAAATGTTCAGGTCTTCCACCCATGTCTAGATTGCCCATTTTGGATTGATTGCTTTTGGTGTTGTTTTAAGTTCCTTATAAATTTTTGGATAGTAATCTCTTATCAGATATATCATTTCAAATATCTTCTCCCATTCAGTAGGTTGCATTTTAGTTTTATTGATGGCTTCCTACCCTGTTCAAAAGCTTTTTATTTTGGTATAGTCCCAATAGTTTGTTTGCTTTTGTTTCCCTTGCCTAAGGAAGATATCTATAAATATGTTGCTCAGAGCACTGTCCAAGAGAACAAATGTTTTAAAATTGAAGTCCAATATATTTTCTTTTGTTGTCTGTGCTTTTGGTGTCATATCCATGAAGTCATTGCTACATCCAGTGTCAACAGTATTTTCTCTTGCATTTTCTTCTTATTTTATTTTTTTCAGTGTTCAAGAGTCCCTCATGATTTGCCTCTCTCCCTCTCCCTGTTTTCCCCCCTTCCCCTCCTCCATGGTCCTCTGTTAAGTTTCTCCTGTTACACTTAAAAGTGCAAACATATGGTGTCTGTCCTCCTCTGCCTGACTTATTTCACTTAGCATGACACCCTCGAATTCCATCCACGTTGCCATGAATGGCCAGATTTCATTCTTTCTCATTGCCATGTAGTATTCCATTGTACATATACACCACATCTTCTTGATCCATTCATCAAGTGATGAACCTTTAGGCTCTTTCTATGATTTGGCTTATTGTTGAAAGTGCCGCTATGAACATTGGGGTACATGTGCCCCTATGAATCAGCACTCCTGTATCCCCTGGGTAAATCCCCAGCAGTGCTATTCCTGGGCCATAGGGGAATTCTACTGTTAATTTTTTGAGGAACCTCTACACTGTTTTCCAGAGCAGCTGCACCAGTTTACATTCCCACCAGCAGTGTAGGAGGGTGCCTGTCTCTCCACACCCTCGCCATCATCTGTAGTGCCGGGAGCCAAAGGGTTAAAAGAACTCTGATGAAAAAATTAAGGCAGAACTAACCAACCTTAGCGGAATGTTACAGCAAAATAAACAGCAGTAAATAACTGTTAGTTCCTGAAGAGTCATAAATAACTGTTGACTCTAGGAACTGAGATTGCCATCTGTCACCATCTGACAGGTTCCTGGTACTGATTGCCTCTCTCAGCATTCTTTTCCCCTTCCCCACATTTTTCTTCCCCTCTGGTTGTGTATATAATGAGCCCCCTTGAATAAACGTTAGAGCTTGATCAGACCTCCTGTCTTGCTCTCATTCTTTGTGTCTCTTGTCCCATCCATTCACCTGTTCCCTCCTCCAGGTTCCTGTTGAATGACCCCGCGGGCCAGGGCACTGTAGTCTCTTGATTTGTACATTTTAGCCACTCTTACCAGCATGAGGGGGTATCTCAGTGTGGTTTTGATTTGTATTTCCCTGATGATGAGTGATGCTGAGCATTGTTTCATATGCCTGTTGGCCATCTGGATGTCCTCTTTGGAGAAGTGTCTATTCATGTCTTCTGCCCATTTCTTCACTGGATTGTTCGTTTTTCAGGTGTGGAGTTTGGTGAGTTTCTTGTAGATTTTTGGATACTAGCCCTTTATCCAATAGGTCATTTACAACTATCTTTTCACATTCTCTCAGTTGCCTATTACTTTTCTTGATTGTTTCCTTTGCAGTGCAGAAGCTTTTTATCTTGATGAGGTCTCAGCAGTTCATTTTTCTCTTGATTCCCTTGCCTTTGGGGATGTGTCGAGTAGAAATTTCTGTGGTTGAGGTCAAGCTTTCTCCTCTAGGGTTTCCTGTCTTCTCCTCTAGAGTTTTGTTGGTTTCCTGTCTCACATTCAGGTCCTTCATCCATTTTGAGTTTATTTTTGTTTATGGTGTAAAAAGTGGTCTAGTTTCATTCTTCTGAATGTTGCTGTCCCGTTTTCCCAGCACCACCTGTTAAAGAAGCTGTCTTTTTTCTATTGGTTACTCTTTCCTGCTTTGTCGAAGATTAATTGGCCATATATTTGTGGGTCCAGTTCTGGGTTCTCTATTCTATTCCATTGGTCTATGTGTCTGTTTTTTGCCAATACCTTACTGTCTTGATGATGACAGCTTTGTAGTAGAGGCTAAAGTCTGGGATTGTGATGCGTCCATTTTGGTTTTCTTCTTCAATATTACTTTGGCTATTCAGGGTCTTTTGTGGTTCCATACAAATTTTAGGATAGTTCTAGTTTTGAGAAGAATGCTGGTGCAGTTTTGACTGGGATTGCATTGAATGTGTAGATTTCTTTAGGTAATAATGACATTTTAACAACGTTTATTCTTCTAATCTGTGGGCATGGAATGTTTTTCCATTTCTTTGTGTCTTGTTCAATTCCTTTCATTAGCTTTCTATAGTTTTCATCATACAGGTCTTTTATTACATCTTTGGTTAGGTTTATTCCTACGTATTTTATGGTTTTTCGTGCAATTGTGATTGGGTTCAGTTTCTTGATTTCTCTTTCTGTATAAAAATGCAACTGATTTCTGTACATTGATTTTGTACCCTGAGACTCTGCTGAATTAATGGATCAGTTCTTGAAAGCTTCTGGTGGAGTCAGTCAGGTTTTCCATGTAGAGTATCATGTCATCTGTGAAAAGTGAAAGTTGGACTTCTTTGCCGATTCTGATGCCTTTTATTTCCTTTTGTTGTTCGATTGCTGATGTAGGACTTCCAGCACTTATGTTAAACAACAGTGGTGACAGTGGACATCCTTGTCGTGTTCCTGATCTCAGGGGGAAAGCTTTCAGTTTTTCATCTTTGAGGATGATGTTAGCTGTGGGCTTCTCATAAGTTGCTTTTATCATGTTTAAGTAAGTTCCTTCTACCTCAACTTTCTTGAGGGTTTTTATTAAGAAAGGGTGCTCTATTTTGTCAAATGCTTTTTCTGCGTCTATCAACAGGATCATATGGTTTTTATCTTTTCTTTTGTTAACATGATGTATCACATTGATGGATTTGCAAATATTGAACCAGCCCTATAGAATGAATCCCACTTGATCATGGTGGATAATTCTTTTTATATGCTGTTGAATTCGATTTGCTAGTATCTTGAGTATTTTTGCATACATATTCATCAAGGATATTGGCCTGTAGTTCTCTTTTTTTTATTGGGTCTTTGTCTGGTTTCGGAATCAAAGTGATGCTGGCTTCGTAGAATGAGTCCAGAAGCTTTCCTTCTATTTCTATTGTTTGGAATAGCTTGAGAAGGATGGGTATCAACTCTTAGTTAAATGGCTGGTAGAATTCCCCTGGGAAGCCATCTGGTCCATGGCTTTTATTTGTTGGGAGATTTTTGATAACAGATTCAATTTCTTCACTGGTTATGGATCTGTTCAGATTTTCTATCTCTTTCCATTTAAATTTTGGTAGTGTATGTGTGTTTAGGAATTTGTTTATTCCAGTTGTCCAGTTTGTTAGCATATAATTTTGTATAGTGTTCCCTGAAAATTGCTTGTATTTTTCAGGGATTGGTTGTAACAGATCCATTGTCATTTGTGATTTTGTCTATTTTGGTGCTTTCCCCTTTCTTTCTGAGCTGCCTGGCTGGATGTTCATCAATTTCATTTATTTTTTTCAAAAAACAAGCTCTCGGTTTCATTGATCTTTTCAATTGTTTTTTAAAAATTCTATATTGTTTATTTATGCCCTGATCTTTATTATTTCTCTTCTTTTGCTGGGTTTGGGGT
Organism: Suricata suricatta; assembly: GCF_006229205.1. Taxonomy (NCBI): domain Eukaryota; kingdom Metazoa; phylum Chordata; class Mammalia; order Carnivora; family Herpestidae; genus Suricata; species Suricata suricatta. The sequence continues at coordinate 84,839,771 of NC_043712.1, forward strand.
GCTCTTGCTGCTCCCCTTCTGTTAGATTTTGAATTTGCATTCTTTTCTAATTTCTTGAAATAGGCCTGGATTGCAAGATACTCTCCTGTTAGGACTGCCTTTGCTGCATCCCAGAGAGTTTGGATTGTTCTGTTTTCATTTTCATTTGTTTTCATATATTTTTTAATTTTTTCTCGAATTGCCTAATTGGCCCAATCGTTCTTTAGTAGGGTGGTCTTTAACTTCCATGTTTTTGGAGGTTCTCCAGACTTTTTCCTGTGATTGATTTCAAGTTTCATAGCATTGTGATCTGAAAGTGTGCATGGTATGATCTCAGTTAATTTATATTTATGGAGGGCTGATTTATGCCCCAGTATGTGATCTATCTTGGAGAATGTGCCATGTGCACTCAAGAAGAGAATGAATTCCCTAGCCTCAGGGTGTAGAGTTCTAAATATATGTGTCAAATCCATCTGTTCCAATGTGTCATTTATGTCCATTGTTTCTTTAGTGATTTTCTGTCTGGGTGATGTATCCTTTGCTGTAAGTGGAGTTTAGAATCTCCTGCAATTAGCACATTTTTATCAATAAGATTGTTTCTGTTTACGATTAATTGTTTTATGTATTTGGGTGCTCCCAAATTCAGCACATAGATATTTATAATTGTTAGCTCTTCCTGATGGAGAGACCCTGTAATTATTATATAATTCCTCTCTTCATCTTTTGTTACAGCCTTTACTTTAAAGTCTAGTTTGTCTGATATAAGTATGACTACTCTGGCTTTCTTTTAACTTCCAGTTGCATGATAGGTATCTCTCCGTCCCCTTACTTCCAATCTGATGGTGTCTTCAGGTCTAAAGTGAGTCTCTTGTAGACAGCAAATAGATGGATTTTGGTTTTTTATCTATTCTGCTACCCTATGTCATTTATTGGAGCATTTCATTTAGTTCATTTACATTCATTGTTATTATTGAAAAAATATGGGTTTAGATTCATTGTGTTCTCTGTAGGGTTCACACTTGTAGTGGTGTCTCTGCTACCTTGTATTCCTTGCAACATTTCCCTCATAGAGTCCTGCTTAGGATTTCTTGTAGGGCTGGTTTGGTGGTGATGAATTCTCTCAATTTTTGTTTATTTAGGAAAAACTTTATCTCTCATTCTCTTTTGAATGATAGGCTTGCTGGATAAAGGATTCTTGGCTGCATATTTTTCTATTCATCACAATGAAGATTTCCTGCTATTCCTTTCTGGCCTGCCAAGTTTCAGTAGATAGGTGTGCTCCTGCCCTTATGTTCTGCCTTTGTATGGGAAAGTCCATTTATCCTTAGCTGATTTCAGAATTCTCTATCCTTGTATTTTGCCAGTTTAACTATGACATGTCCTGTAAAAGATTGGTTCAAGTTATTATGTCTAAAGGGAGTTCTCTGTGCCTCTTGGATTTCAATATCTATTTCCTTTCCTAGACTGGGTAATTTCTCAGCTATAATTTGATCAAGCACCCCTTCAGGACCTTTTTCTCTTTCTTCTTCTTCAGGAATTCCTATGATATGGATATTGTTCCATTTGATTGTATCACTCACTTCTAAAATTCTCCTTTCATGCTTCTGTATCAACTCATCTCTTTTTTTCTCACCTTTCTCTTTTTCTATAATTGTGTCTTCTAATTCACCTATTCTTCTCTTTGCCTCTTCAATTCCTGCAGTGGCAGCCTCCATTTTATTATGCGTTTGAATACTCTCATTATAGCGTTTTTTAACTCGTCACAGCTATTTTTAAGGTCCCTATTCTTTGTATCAAGAGCTTCTCTGATGTCTTCCATGCCATTTTCAAGCCCGGCAATTAATTTTATGGCAGTTGTTCTAAATTCTTGCTCCATTATGTTGCCTATATCTGTTTTGAGCAATTCTGTAGCTGTGACATCTTCCTGGAATTTCTTTAAGGAGAGTATAGTGCTCCCTCCTTTCTACCATCTTACCTCCTCCCTTTTGCATTTTCTTCTAATATTTTTATTTTTAGCTTTTACCTTTGGGATGCTGATACATTTTGAGTTAAATTTTATGTATCATGTGAAGTTGGTGTTCCACTCCTTCTTTTGCAGATGGATATCCAGTTTCCCCAGCACCACTTGTTGAAAGATTGTCCTTTCCGTATTAAATGTTCTTTGCACCCTTTTCTAAAACCATTTGGCCAAACCAAGAGTTTATTCTTGCCTCTCTGTTCTGTTCCATTGATTTATATGACTGTCCTTATGTCAGTTTCTCACTGTTTTTATTACTGTAGCTAAAGCTTTGTAGAAAGTTTTGAAATCACATTCAAGGAAAAAACAACTTTATTCTTATTTATTTTTGGTCTATTTCTGCAAAAAAAAAAAGTCATCGGCATTTTGATAGGAATAACACTGAACCTGTAGGTCACTTTGGATAGTATTGACTTCTAAACATATTGAGTGTTTCAATCCATGAACATCATATATATTTTCATTTATTTATGCCTTCTTTAATTGCTTTTAACAAATGTTTTGTAGGTGTTTCTTTGTTTAACTCTATTCCTAAGTATTGTATCATTTTTGATGCTCTTATAAGTGGAATTGTCTTCTCCATTATATTTATGGATGTTCATTGTTAGTGTATATAAGTACAGCTGATTTTTACATGTTGATTTTGTATCCTGATAATTAAATATTTTAACATTTATTCACTTTTGAGAGACAGAGGGTGAGCAGGGGAGGGGTAGAGAGAGGAGACACAGAATCTGAAGCAGGCTCCAGGCTCCGAGCTGTCAGCACAGAGCCTGACGCAGGGCTCAAACTCATGAACTGTGAGATCATGACCTAAGCCGAAGTCAGATGCTTAATCGACTGAGCCACCCAGGTGCCCCCTCCTGGTACGTTATTAAAGTTGTTTATTAACCCTAGCAGTTTTGTGGAATATTTAGCTATTTCTCTGTATAAGATCATATCATTTTCAGGCATATACTGTTTTATTTATTCTTTTTCAATCTGCATGCCTTTCCCTCCCTCACTCCCTCCCCCCCACCTTCTGTTATATTATTCTTCTGGCTACTGTATTGAACTGAAAGGTTGAAAGTGGTCATCTTTTCCTTGTTCTTGATCTTAAGGGAGAAGCTTTCAGTCCTTCACTATTGAGAATGATGTAAGTTAGGTTTTTCACACATAGATTTTATTATCTTAGGAAGTGTCTTTCTATTCCTAGTTTGTTGGTAGTTTTGTAAATCATGAAATGGTATTAGATTTTATCAAATTCTTTTATGACATGTTTTTCCACCATCATTAGTTTCCCGCTATTAACGTGGTATATTACATTAGTTGATTTTTTATGTTGAACTGTCCTTGCATTCCAGGAATAAATCTCAGTCATGGGGTAGGAATCCTTTTAATATTCTATGGAATTCAGTTTGCAGGGTTTTTTTTTGAGGATTTTGTTGTCCGTATTTAAAAGAGAGACTGGTCTGTAGTTTTCTCTGTAGTGTCCTTGTCTGGATTTGGTATAAGAGTAATGTTGGCCTCTGAGAATGAATTAGGAAGTGTTCTACCTCTTCAACATTTTGGAAAAATCTGAGGTTTGATTTGAATTAAAGGTTTGGTAGAATTACCAGTGAAACCATCTTGTCCTGTTCCTTTATATTTGTTTCCAGGTTTTTATTACTGATTCAGTATCCTTGCTGGGTATAGAATTAGTTAGATTTTATATTTTTTCATGATTGATTCTGGTAGATTAGTTTTTTCTAGGAATATATTCATTTCATCTTGTTATTCCCTTTCTTTGTGCACACAATAGTGAATAGTATTCTGTTATAATACCTTTTTTTTAACGTTTTTATTTATTTTTGATACAGAGAGAGACAGAGCATGAGAGGGGCAGGGGCAGAGAGAGAAGGAGACACAGACCAGAAGCAGGCTCCAGGCTCTGAGCTAGCTGTCAGCACAGAACCTGACGTGGGGCTCAAACTCACGAACGTGAGATCTGACCTGAGCCGAAGTCGGAGGCTTAACCGACTGAGCCACCCAGTGCCCCTGTTATAATACCTTTAACTTCTCTACAATCAGTAGTATTATCCCAAGTTTCATTTCTAATTTTAGTAAGTGGAGTCTTCTCTCTCTTCTTTAATCAGCATGCTAAGTGTTTGTCACTTTTATTGATCTTTTCAACAAAAATTGAAATATCCAACTTTTGTGGTTTAGCTATTTCTCCACTGAACTTTATCAGTGTTTCCTTCATAGATTTGGGGGCTCTGGAGATTGTTATATATATATTTGTAACCTATTTATATTCTGAATGAAAAAGCCCTTTTGTCATAGACTCTGGATCTAGAGTTCTTGTCTAGCAAGAAAGCGGGATGCAGGATTAAAATGGGAGAGATGGCTAATGTCTGGGAAAAGACAAGAGCCTTGAATAAGGGTCCTTCCTCCATATATTAAGATCAGAAGGCTTACAAGTGTGATGGATGTTTACAAAGAGACAATGAGTCTGTGAACATTAACTCATGGGCGTGAGGAAAGGGGGTTTTGAAGATAGATGGTATTAGGGGTTTAGGTCAATATAAAACAAAATCCTGGTGCCAGGCAGATGATTGATAAGGGCAGACATGATGAGGTGCCATGTCTGTCTTCGCTAGTCTAGGGGATAAGACAGAGCATGCTACCTCAGGGACAACAAGGCACTTTTCTTTTGCTCATTAACTCTGTTCTGGGCAACTTCTCCCTAGAGCAGTGTATAGTCCGATTTAACTGTTTATCTCATTTGATCCTTCCTTCCTATGAAAGAAAGCAGTTTTCTGCTATTGTACTAAGTTGAGGGTCCTATCTGCCCTGAATACCTTATCTGGTTTGCCTCATATACCTTTATTCCATACTGGGGCCTTTGCCCCTGCCTCTCTATATCTATTTACCTAGTCTTGTTTACCCAAGCTTGGGTGTGAGCATCCTATGGCTTTTTAATTCTTTATGCCTTGTTAACCTATCAGTGCAAGCCCAGGGAATTCCCAAGCTTATTCCCCACACCCTTTTCTTAATATTAAATATCCCAATTTCTATTTGTAACAGTTTTTGCCTAGAAATCTATTTTATCTGATAGGAGTATAGAGGCTCAGTCTATTCAGTCTGCTATTATGAAACATCACAGACCGGGTGGCTTATAAGCAACATTTCTGTCTCACAGTTCCAGAGGCTGGAACTCTGAATTCACAGTGCCAGCATGATTCCGTTCTGGTGAAGCCTCTCTTCTCAGTTTCCGACTGTCACCTCCTCGCTGTGTCCTCAAAATAGTGGAAGGGGCTAGGGAGCTCTGTGGGGCCTCTTTTATAAAATATTTATCCCATTCATGAGCAAATTCATATAGGCAAGTAGCAGTGTTTGTGCGATACAGTTCTGGCCAGTGCATTATAAGACCATATATGGACGCTTCTGATAAAGCCTTTGGTTTTCTGATTCAGGCACTAGGCCTTCTTGTGTCCCCTTCTTTCCTTGTTTATATTGTACAGTGATACTGGGAAATACAGCAGTCACTTGGAAGCATGAGGTGGGAGCATAGAAAGAAGGCCTATATACTGAGGTTGCAGTTTCCTGGAAAAGTGAGAGGAGCCTGCTGGCTCAGTGACATGCTAGATGCTTACTCCATAGGCTTCTTTAAGCCACTGTTGCATCATATTCTGTTCTTTACAGAGAATACAGTCCTAACTGACACAAATGTATAACTGGTATAATTTTTTAGTGTGAAATAAATTAAGCTTACATTTATCAGTTTGTCATGAGTGTATTAGGCATGCTTTGGTAGCACTTGAAGTAGATATTTAAAGAAGAAATCTCTTGCTCTTTCATATTTCAGTCAGTATCTTTCCAACTACTTTATATCTTCCATGAATTCCTACCTTTATCTGATTGTCCACAGGAAATAACCCACACTTACTCCCTATAATTATTAGGGCTTTGAAGAATTTTTAAAATTACGTTTTACATTTTGAAATCATATAAATCCACATATTTGAATGTAAGAAATCATGCAGCAAGATCATGTTTGTGCTTTACCCAGTTTTTCCTGATGGTAACATCTTGTGACATTATAGTATAATACTACAATGAGGATATTGACATTGATATAGTCTAGAAATAAAATAAGTCCAATACTACAAAGATATTCATAGCCATACCAAATTTCCTCCTAGGCTTTTCTCCCTGGCCCTTAAGTACATATGTTTTTGTATAATTTTGTCATTTTAAGAATCTTTATAAAGGAATAATGTAATATGCAACCTTTAGGTCTGACTTTTTTTCCACTTAGCTTAGTTCTGTGGAGATTCATCCAGGTTTTTGCATTACTTGGTTGCTTTTTATTGCTGATTATTATTATATGCCATGATGTACCAAAGTTTGTTTAACCACTTACTAGATTTATAATCTACAGCTGTTTACTAGAAAAAAAATAACTTTCCAATGAAGTCTATTGTCTATTACCTGGATTCTCTTTCTCGGTAGCATGACTTATATTTAAGTTCAGCCACTGGTGTATGGTTCTATGTCCCACCTTGGGCCCTAAACCCTGCCCAGTGATTCCCCAATGTTACAGCACATTAGATTCACCTGGGGGAACTTTCAGTAAAAATCCCATGCCTGTGTTGCATGTCAAAACAATTTTATCAGTATGTCCCAGTGTCAAATCTAGGCAACTTTTTTTTTTTTAAGGATTTCCTCTTGTCTCCAGTTTGCTGTAGAATTGAGGAATCACCACCTAGTGACTGCCCAAGACCCTGATACAATATTTTAATAGTAATACAGTTACTTTTGTTGCCTATATATTCTTCAAGAAATGGCAATAGTTATAAATACACCAACCATTAGAAAGAATTAGTGGAATATCAGAAACTAAAGAGCATCTTCCTAAAACTGCTTTTTCCATCATTTGTAAATGCCAGGTAATCCAAAAGATTTTGCAAATACTTCTCACAAGGTATGAGAAAGAGGTACAGATAAGTGTATTGAATTTTCTTATACATATGGAGAAGGAAAATATGATCGAATATATAAAGCTGAACTCTTGTTTTTGCCATACTGTCCAGTAGTCTTTCAATGGACTTGACATGTTGATGTGTAGTTCACCTCTCTTGCTTTCATTAATATTCAGTAATTAGCCATATTGTCTTCTTGTTCAAATATTTGTATTACAGTTCTGTTACATAATTCATGTGGGCTCACTTGAAAGCTCTGAGACTCTGGGGCACTGAGAATTTCAGAAATATCTTCTGTATTAGATGCTTTGATGCTAAGACCCCATGTTTCAAGGCATGGGTTAATGGGAGAGTCCTATTAAAATAATGTTTAAGAATGATAGTCCCACCTAGTGGCAGAAGTTTAATTTATGTTAACTTGGTAAAAATGAAGAAGTTGAGTATTTCTTACATGACACAGAGTGTGCTTATAATTTATACCTGTTACATGAAGAAAGAGATTTTTAGGACAACTTATTTTATCACTTAAAATTGTATATTTGAATGTCCTAGAAGCATAAAAGAACCCTAGTTTAAAAAGCAACTGAGGAGTGATGTCACCAAGATGGCCATGTAGGTCGTTCCTGACTTCAATCCCTCTCACAAGAATCGCAACTGACACCTACCCTGGACAGGACACACTGAAAGAACATGGACTAGGACCTTTAACAGGGAGTGAGGCTGAAGCAACCCCCAATACCAGAGAGACCAAGACAGACTGCATGGAAGAGTAAGAGGAATAGCTATACTTGATGGCACTGCCCTTCCCTCAGGCTCACAGGGCACCTTGCTGAGAAGTCTCTGAGCCTACAGTTCCTCCAGTAGGACAAGAGTCCACGGGGAGTATCCAGCTTCACCAGCATTGTGGGTCACTTCATGGGAGCTTCTGTACTAGTTGGACTCCAGAAGTATCCTGGGGAGTCTGCAGTGCTCAACTAGGGTGAATCTGTGATGGAACCATGGGGAGGGGCTTGGATCTCGGCTTAAATTCTCCAAAAGACATAAAATGACTGAATGGATTTTTTTTTTTTAAAGATCCAACAACATCTACCTACGAGTGACTAACTTTACCCTTAAAGACACATATACACTGAGAGTGAAGGGATGGATAAAGATATTTTAAGCAACTAAAACAAAAAAACAAGGGTGGATATATTTGTATCAGAAAAAAAAATAGACTTTAAATTAGTGAAAAAGTGGTGAAAAAGAGACAAAGAAAATCATTATATAATGCTAAAGGTGTCAATATTTCAAGAAGATATAACAATTGTAAATATTTATGCACTAACATTGGAGCACCTAAATACATAAAACAAAGACTAACAGAGCTAAAAGGATAAATAAACAAATACGGTAGTATTTGGGAACTTTAATACCCAACTATCAATGATGGATAGACCAGACAGAAAATCAATAAGGAAACAACAGACTTGAACAGTAATCTAGGCCAAATGGACCTAACAGACCTATACAGAACATTCTGACAACAGCAGAATATACTTTCTTCTCCAGCATGTATAGAACATTTTCTAGGATTGACCAGATGTTAGCCCATAAAACAAATCTTAGTAAATTCAAGAAAATTGAAATCATACCAAATACTTTCTCTGACTACAGTGGTGTGAAACTAAAATGCAATAAAAGTATGACTAGAAAATTCACTAATATCTGGAAATTAAACAGTATTCTGAACAACAAATGAATCAGAGAAAATTGAAGGGTAAATAAAAGATTACAGGCATACATTAGAGATATTGCTGGCTTGGTTCCAGACCAAATTTCAAAGTCTTGCCTCTAAAGAACCTCCACTGGAACTTTTTTTTTTTAATTTAAAAATTTTATTTATTTTTTTTACTTTATAGAGTTTCATATTTTTTTAACATATGCAATTATTTTCCATCATTTACAATACAGTAGTTGCAATGACACTCAAAACAGAAAAGCAAAGTAAAAAATCAAAACACCAACTTCTGTTTCATGTAATTAGACTTCTACAGAAATTAGAAGGTTAAGTAACAACTAGTTAATCACCTAATTTCACAGCTATCTGAAGTGGCAATCGTTATATAG
>NC_043712.1:84848918-84850147 GCF_006229205.1 Suricata suricatta
TGGGAGCACCCAAATACATAAAACAATTAATCACAGAAAGAAACAATCTTATTGACAAAAATGTGCTAAATTGCAGGGGACTTTAATACTCCACTGACAGCAATGGATAGATCAATCAGACAGGAAATCACTAAAGAAACAATGGACCTGAACGACACCTTGGAACAGATGGAACTGATAGATATATTTAGAACTCTGCATCCTGATGATAGGAAATTCACCTTCTTTTCAAGTGCACATGGCACATTCTCAAAGATTGACCACATAGTGTGGCATAAAGCAGCCCTCCATAAGTATAAACGAATAGAGATCATACTAAGCACACTTTCAGATCACAATGCTATGAAACTTGAAATTAACCACAGAAAAAAGTTTGGAAAATCTCCAAACATGTGGAGGTTAAAAACGATTGCGTTAATCAGGCAATCAGAGAAGAAATTAAAAAATATATGGAAACCAACGAAAATGAAAATACAATCCAAAATCTCTGGGATACAGCAAAGGCAGTCCTAAGAGGAAAGTATATTGCGATCCAGGTCAATCTCAACAAACTAGAAAAAGCGCAAATTCAAAATTTAACAGAGCACCTACTGGAACTAGAAGGGAAGCAGCAAGAGCACGCCAAACCCAGCAGAAAAAAAGAAATAATAAAGATCAGGGCAGAAATAAACAATATAGAATCCAAAAGAACAGTCGAGCAGATCAATAAAACCAAGAGTTGGTTCTTTGAAAAAAATAAACAAAATCGATAAACCTCTAGCCAGGCTCCTCAGAAAGAAAAGAGAGCACCCAGATAGACAAAATCATGAATGAAAAAGGATCTCAACCAATCCCTTAGAAATACAAGCCATCATCAGAGATTACTATGAAGAATTATATGCCAACAAACTGGACAACACAGAAGAAATGGACAAATTCCTAAATACACATGTACTGCCAAAATTCAAACAGGAAGAGATAGAAAGCATGAATAGACCAATAACCAGTAAGAAATTGAATCCGTTATCAAAAATCTCCCAACGAATAAGAGCCCAGGGCCAGATGGCTTCCCATGGGAATTCTACCAGACATTTAAAGCAGAGCTCATACCCATTCTTCTCAAACTATTCCAAAAAATAGAAATAGAAGGAAAACTTCCAAACTCATTCTACGAAGCCAGCATCACCTTGATACCCAAACCAGAGATCCAGCCAAAAAAGAGAACTACAGACCAATATCCTTAATGAATA
>NC_043712.1:84850247-84858798 GCF_006229205.1 Suricata suricatta
GAGCTGGGAGCTCTTGCAGCCTGTGTGTGCGCACCCAGGTCTCCACCGCCGCCAATTCCCTGCCGGGATCACGCAGAGGTGGGGGCTATTTTTCCCTGTTGGCACCCGGGATTCAGGTTTCACGGGCCAATGCTGAGGGCAAGATGCGCCGTGGAAATGAGGTACGTGCTCCCACTCCCAAAACCGAGGTCGAAGTGAGCACCCCTATCACTGCCGTGGCAGCGGTCGGCGACTCCTCGCCAAGATGGCGCCGGGCTGGAAGCTGTTCCTTCCCTTGCACGCCACCTGGGTTCGGGATTTAGGCTACCCAGCAGTTATCTATGGAGTGAGCTTCTCTCTCCAAGCACGGTTAAGCGTTCTTTACCTCTTCCCCAGAGACAGTACTATGAGCGTGTTCAGTCTCTCTGTCTCTTTCCTTTGTCTCTCGGGCTCCGCACGCTTGCCCTGCGTTGGGCTGGGGCTCCCACCTCCCCTGCCCGTCTCAGGCTGGCCTGTTTTCCAGTCTCCCCAGTTTGCACTCACTCACTCAGGTATCTTTCAGGTTCTCTTCCTTCTGGAGTCCGTATTTTCTCCTTCCGCTCTTGCAGATGAGAGCAATGTCCTTCTCAGTTCGATCGATGGGACAGACGAAGTTTACAGAGCTCCCTTCCTCTCCGCCATCTTCCACTGGAACTTCTAAATGCCTCATAGCCTCAAACTTACTTTCATCTATAATTGGCTGAAGGACTAATTTCCCTTGATTCTGGTTCCCTTTAGTGTCTCACTTAGTCACCCTGACACCTTTCTTTTTTCTATCCCCTCTAAGGTAGAACATTCATCAAAATAGATGCCATTCTGGACTGTAAAATACATTAAACTTAAATAAATAGAAATCTCAAAACTCATAGAGATTAAACAACTACAAAATAACACCTGAATCAAGTAACAGTATTTCTAAAATAACACATGAATCGAACATTGTCAAGAGACATTTTTATTTTTTTATTGAATCACTTTGTTTTTATTTTATTTATTATTATTATTTTGTTATTTTTGGTTTACAAGATTCTTTTTTTAAAAATATAACACAACTTATTTTTTGTAACATATGCCATTATTTTCAATCATTTACAATACAGTGGTTACAGTGACACTCCAAACAGAAAAGCAAAGTAAAAAATCAAAACACCAACTTCTATTTCATGTAATTAGACTTATACAGAAATTAGAAAGTTAAGTAACAACTAATCACCTAATTTCATAGCTATCTGAAGTGGCAATCATTATATAGCAGCTTATCTATGATACATTCAAGATAAATGATACAATTTATTACTTGCCCATAAGCTACAACACAGCCTGCTTAATACCTTTCCTTAAATTCCACCTCTATACTACTTGAGGTCCATGCCAAAAAGTAGCTACCTTTTATATAGGAAATGGATGATTAAGTCTTTGGTGTTGTAAAAGCAACTTCATTTAAACATAACCACCCCCACCAACAAAAAAGAAGAGGAAAAAAAAAGTAAAGAAAATAGTAAGGGGAAAACCCAAGACACACTTCCTAGGGGGGAAAAACAGCATGTAATTTCTGTCCGTCAAGAGACATTTTTAAATATGTTGAATTTAATTAAAAAGGAAAGCACAACCTACCAAAGTTTGTAGGATACAGTGAAAGCAGTGCTTACAGAAAAATTTATAGCATTGAATGCATTAGTAAGAAGAGGTATCCAAAGTTAGTCATCTAACCTTCTACCTTATGAGACTAGGAAAAGAAGAACACATTAAATACAAAGCAAGTAGAGAAAAGAAATAATAACAGGCTAGGAGTCAATGAAATTGAAAACAAGAAGTCAATGGAGAAAATCAGTGATATCAAAAGCTGGTTTTTAAAAGAAGATCAATGAAATGACAAATCTCTGGCTAGATTAAGAGGAAAAGAGGGTAGACATAATACAAATATGAAAAATGAAAGAGGATTCATCACTAAAAATATGGACATTAAAAGAGACTAAGGAAACGCTATGAACAACTCTTTGCCCACAAATTTGATATCCTAGACTAAACAGACCAATTCCTTGATAGATACAATGTGCCAAAACTCATGTAAGATTAAATGGATAATCTGGGGAAGATGGTGGCATAGGAGGACCCTGAGCTCATCTCATTTCATGTTAACAACTAGATATCATCCCCATCCAACTAATAAACCAGAGAGCAGTTTGAAGCCTTGCAGAACAACTCTACAGTGATAGAAACTAAGAAAAAAATAGAACAGGTCAATGAAATCAGGAGCTGTTTCTTTGAAAGAATCAATAAAATTGATAAACCTCTAGATAGACTCATTAAGAAAAATTACAAAGAACACAAAGAAAATCACAAACAAGAGGGGGGAAATAACAATCAACATCTCAGAAATTGGACAACCTAGAAGAAATGGATAAATTCTTAAAAAGGTATAAACTGCTAAAAGTGAAACAGGAAGAAATAGAAAATTTGAACAGACCAATAACCGGCAAAGAAATTGAATCAGTAATCAAAAAACTCCCAACAAACAAAATTTTAGGCCCAGATGACTTCACAGATGAATTCTGTCAAACATTTAAGGAAAAATTAATACATATTTTTCCTCAAACTACTTTAAAAAATAGAAATGGAATGAATCTTCCCAATTCATTCATTGAGGTTAATATTACCATGATACCAAAACCAGATAAAGACTCCACTAAAAAAGAGAACAGGCCAGTGTCTCTGATGGACATAGATGCAAAAATCCTCAATGAAATACTAGCAAACTAAATTGAACAGTACATTTAAAAAAAAACATGAATCACGATCAAATGGGATTTATTCCTTGGTTGCAAGGGTGGTTCAATCTTCACAAAAGCATCAACGTGATATATCACATAAAAGAGAGGATAAAAACCATTTGATCATTTCAGTAGATGCAGAGAAAGCATCTGACACCATCCATTCATGATAAAAATCCTCAACAAAGTAGGGTTAGAGGGAATATACCTCAATGTAATAAAGACCATGTATGAAAAACTCACAGCTAACATTGTCTTCAGTGGGGAAGAACTCAGAACTTTTCCCTTAAGGTCAGGAACAATGATGTTTGCTCTCCCCATTTTTATTCAACACAGTGCTGTAAGTCCTAGTCACAATAATCAGACAACAAAAAGAAATAAAAGACATCCAAATTGGTAATGAAAAAGTGAAACTTTCACTATTTGCAGATGACATGATACTATATGCAGGAAACTCAAAAAACTTCACCAAAAAAAGTGCTAGAACTAATAAATGAATTCAGTAAAGTCACAGCATACAAAATTGGTTGTATTTTTAAACACCAATAATGAAGCAGCAGAAAGAGAAATTAAGAAAACCATCCTAGTTACCTAAGAATAAATCTAACCAAAGAGGTGAAAAAATCTGTACTCTGAAAACTATAAAATGTTGGTGAAAGACATTGAAGATGATACAAGGAAATGGAAAGACATTCCATGCTCATGGATTGGAAGAACAAATATTGTTAAAATGTTTGTATTACCCAGGACAATCTACACATTTAATGTGATCCCTATCAAAAATACTACTAGCATTTTTCTCAGAGCTAGAGCAAACAATCCTAAAATGTGTATGGAACCACAAAAGACCCTGAATAGCCAAAACAGTCTTGAAAAAGTAAGTTTATTGGAGGCATCACACTTCAGGACTTGAAGTTATATTACAAAGATGTAGTAATCAAAACAATGTGTACTGGCACAAAAATAGATGTTTAGGTCGGTAGAACAGAATAGAAAACCCAGAAATGAAACCACAACTATATGGTCAGTTAAAATTGGACAGAACATGAAATAATAGGAAAAGGACAGTGTCTTCAACAAATGCTGTTGAGAAAACTGGACAATAACATGCAAAAGAAAGAATCTGGACCACTTATACACAAAAATAAGTTCAAAATGGATTAAAGACCTAAATGTGAGACCCAAAACCATAAAAATCCCAGAAGAAAACACAGGCAGTAATCTCTTTGACATCAACCATAGCAACTTTTTTCTAAATATGTCTTCTGAGGCAGGGGAAATACAAGCAAAAATAAATTGTTGGGACTAACAACAAAATAAAAAGCTTCTGCTCAGTGAAGAAAAGAGTCAACAAAACTAAAAGACAACCTATTGAATGGAGAAGATATTTGCAAATACTTATCTGATAAAGGGTTAGTATCTAAAATATGTAAAGAATTTATAAAACTCAACATCCAAAAACCAAATAATTCAATAAAAAAATGGGCAGAAGACATGAATATACATTTATTCCAATGAAGATGTCCAGAAGGCCAACAGAGACATGAAAAGATGCTCAGAATCAGTCATCATCAGGGAAATGCAGTTCAAAACTACAATGACAAATTACCTCAGACCTGTCAGAATGGCTAAAATCAACAACACAAAAAACAATGGCTATTGGTGAGGATATGGAGAAAAAGGAACACTCATACACTGTTGGTGAGAATGCACCACTGTGTGTGCACTCCTATATATATGTGTGTGTGCTTATATATGGTGGAATATTATTCAGCTATAAAAAAGAATGAAATTTTGCCATTTACACTGACATGGATGGAGCTAGAGAGTATATTGCTAAATGAAATAAGCCATAGAAAGAGAAATACCATATTTCACTCATGATATGGTAAAATGAAAAAGGGGAAAAAAGAGAGGGAGAGAAATCAAGAAACAGGTTCTTAATTATAGAGAACACACTGATGGTTACTAGAGGATGGTAGGGGGATGGGTAAAATAGGTGATGGGGATGATGACCAGCAGGTGATGTGTGGCACTGTTGAATCACTATATTGTGCACCCGAAACTAATATAACCTGGAATTAAAATAAAAATTAAAAGAAAAGAAATGGTTAATCTGAATACACTATATTCATTAAAGACATAGAATCAATGATTAATAACCTTCTAAAACAGAAAACACCAGTCCCAGATGGGTTCACTGGTGAATTCTACTAAATATAAAACAAAGAAATTAAAGCAATTCTCTACAATCTATTTTGAAAAGTAGAGAGAATACTTACTAACTCATTCTGTAAGGCCAGCATTGTCTTAATACCAAAATCAGACAAAGACTACATGACAGGAAAACTGCAGACCAATATTTTTCATGGTCATAGATGTAAACATCCTCAACAAAATATTAGCAAATCAAATGCAACACTGTTTAAAAATAATGATGTATCAGGAGCAAGTAGTATCACAGGAATAGAAAGCTGATTCAAGATTTGAAAATCAGTTAATATAATCCATCACATCACCTGGCTAATCCTCTTGAATTTACTGAGACTTGTTTTGTGGCCTAACATGTGATCTATCCTGGAGAATCTTTTGTGTGTACTTGTAAATAATGTGTATTGTGCTGTTTTTTGATGGAGTAGTCTGTTAGGTCTATTTGGTCTAATAGGTCATCAAAGCCACTATTTCCTTGTTGATTTTCTGTCTGGATGGTCTGTCCACTGGGATGAATGGGGTGTTAAAGTCTCCTATTATTGCATTACTCTTAGTTTCTCCCTTTACATCTGTTCATCATTGATTTATGTATTTAGGTGCTTCTATTTTGGGTACATGTTTATTTACAATTGTATATTCTTAATTGAATTTTTCTCTCTGTCATTATGCAGTGCCCTGCTTTATCTTTTGCTACAGTCTTTGTTTTAAAGTATATTTTGTTTTGATATGTAAGTATTGCTATCTTGTTTGTTTTTTCTTTCTCCCACTTCCATTTGCATGCTATCTGTTTTGCCAGCCCTTCACTTTCAGTCTGCATGTGTTTTTAGGTCTGAAGTGAGTCTCTTATGGACAGCATGTAGATAGCTCTTATTTTATCCATTTCACAACTCTGTCTTTTGATTGGTGTGCTTAGAACTTTTACAGTTAATTATTGGTAGGTATGTATTTGTTACCAGTATGTTACTTATTTTGTGGTTGTTTTTGCAGTTCATTATTCTTTTCTTCTTTTCTTGCTTTCTCACCTTGTGGTGTGATGGCTTTCCTTAGTATTATGCTTGGATTCCTTTCTCTTTATTTCTTGTGTACCTAGTGTAGGTTTTTGATTTGTGATTACCATTAGCTTCATATGTAACATCTTATGCATATAGCATTCTATAAAAAGTTGATGGTTGCTTAAGTTTGAATATGTTCTAATAGCATGAAATTTTTACTCATCCCTCCACATTGTATGTATATGATGTCATGTTTTATATCCTTTTATTTTGTGTATTCCCTTGACTGATTTTTATAGGTATAATTAATCTTAAGACTTTTGTGTTTTAACCTGGGTACTGGTTTTATAAATGATGAGTTCACTGCCTTTGTTATATATTTGCATTTAACTGTGAAACTTCTTCTTTCCACTCAAATAATTCCCTTCAGTGATTCTTGTTAAGACTGATTTTGTGGTGATGAACTCCTTTAACAGTTGTTTTCTGGGAACTGTTTATCTTTCCTATTCTGACTGATAATCTTGCTGGGTGTAGTATTGTTGATGGCATGTTTTTTCCCTTTAGCACCTTAATATATCATGTCACTCCCTTCTTGTAACGTTTCTGCTGAAAAATTAGCTAATAGTCTTATGGAGTTACCCCTTTGCATAACTGTTATCTTTTATTGCTTTTAAAATCCTCCCTTTATCATTAGTTTTCTGTCATTTTAATTACTATATGTCTTGAAGACCTTGATGGCTTAATCTTGTTAGAGCCTGTCTGTGCTTCCTGGGTTCTGATGTCTGTTTATTTATCCAGACTAGGGAAGTTTTCAACTATTATTTCTTTAGATACATTTTCTGCCCCATTTTCTCCCTATTCTCTTTCTGAGGATCCCTATAATGCAAATGCTATTACAATTGATGATGTTGCTTAGTTCCCTTAACCTACTGTCATTTTTTAATATTCTCGTTTTCCTTTTGTTCAGATGGGTCGCTTTCCATGACCCTGTGTTCCAGATCACTGATCTGCTCTGCATCTTGTAATCTGCCATTGATTCCTTTTAGTATATGTTTTTTATTTCAGTTACTGAATTATTCATTTCTGACTAGTTCTTTTTTTTTATTTTCTTTTTATTGAAGTTGTCACTGAGACCATTTGCTCTTTTCTCAAGCTCAGTGAATATCTTTACTACCAATACTTTGAATTTTTATCAAGCATATTACTTATTTCCATTTTATTTTGCCCTTTTCTGTGATTCTGTCCTCTTCTTTCACTTGGGACATATTCACATCTCCTCATTTTGTCTGACTGTCTGTATTTGTTTCTATGTGTTAGGGAGGTCAGCTACTGCTCCTGGTCTTGAAAGTAATGGCTTTGTGTAGAAGGAATCGTGTGGTGCCCTACCTCACGATGCCTCCTGGTCACCAGAACTAGGTGCTCCAGGAGTGTTTTTAGTGTGGGGTGCATACACCCTACCGTTGTGGCTGATTGCATTTCCCTTCAGTTTAGTTGGCTGCAATGACCTACTTTGCCTGCTGTGGGTGCACTGGGCAGGGTTTGGTCCCTGTGCTGTTAAGGATCCTATTATGATGCCTTTGCAGCCTCATAGATGGGCAGGGTCAGCAGTCAAGCTAGCTGTTAACAGGACAGTTCCATTTAAAACAGTGTCAAAAAGAATGTAATATTTAGGAATAAGCTTGACCAAGAATGCCAAATTATTTGTACACTAGGAACTACAAAGCATTGCAAAAGAAGACATAACTAAGTGGAAAGACATCCCATATTCATTAGATTCAAAGACTGCTATTAAATGTCGTATGTTAAATGTCAAAGGAATCTGCAGATTCTGCAATCCTTATTAAAATTCCAATAAGGTGTTATTTTGCAGAGATTTATATGAGATCTCAAGGGACCCTGATTAGCCACAACAATCTTAAAAAAAAGAATAGAATTTGGAGGGTTCATATTTTCTGATTTCAAAACTTAGTATAAAGCTATACTAATCAAGTAATGTGGTAGTGACATTAGGAAAGACATATAAACCAAAGAGTAGAAAAGCAAGCCCAGGAACAAACCCTCACATATATGTGTTCTAATTAATTTTTTTCCATAATATTTTATTGTCAAATTGTTTACCATACAACACCCAGTGCTCTTCCCCATAAGTGCCCTCCACCATAACCACCACCTCTTTTCCCCCCTCCCCCTTCCCCTTCAATTCTCAGTTCATTTTCAGCATTCAGTAGTCTCTCAAGTTGTGCATCCCTCTCTCTTCCCAACTCTCTCTCCCTCCTCTGCTCCCCCTAGTTCTCCATTAGGTCTCTCCTGTTTTCCTGTTAGACCTATGAGTGCAAACATATGGTTTCTGTTCTTCTCTGCCTGGCTTACTTCACTCAGCATGACACCCTCAAGGTCCATCCACTTTCCTGCAAATGGCCATATGTCATTCCCTTTCATTGCCATGTAGTACTCCATCGTGTATATATACCACATCTTCTTGATCCATTCGTCAGGTGATGGACATTTCGGCTCCTTCCATGTTTTGGCTATTGTTGACATTGCTGCTATGAACATTGG
>NC_043712.1:84858898-84914643 GCF_006229205.1 Suricata suricatta
GTTCAGGTCCATTGTTTCCTTAGTGATTTTCTGTCTGGTTGATCTATCCATTGCTGTCAGTGGAGTATTAAAGTCCCCTGCAATTAGCACATTTTTGTCAGTAAGATTGTTTCTTTCTGTGATTAATTGTTTTATGTATTTGGGTGCTCCCGAATTAGGCGCATAGATATTTATAATTGTTAGCTCTTCCTGATGGAGAGATCCTGTGATTATTATATAATGTCCTTCTTCATCTCTTGTTACTGCCTTTACTTTAAAGTCCAGTTTGTCTGTTATTAGTATGGCTACTCCAGCTTTCTTTTGGCTTCCAGTCGCCTGATAGATATTTCTCCATCCCTTTACTTTCTACCTGAAGGTGTCTTCCGATCAAAAATGCGTCTCCTGTAGACAGCAAATAGATGGGTTTTGTTTTTTTATCCATTCTGCTACCATGTGTCATTTGGTTGGAGCATTCAGTCCATTTCCTAATTATTTTTGATAAGGACGCCAAGAATATTCAATGGGGGAAATAATGGGGTTTTTTTCAACAATTCGTAGATGAAAACTATATTCCTATATGTAAATGGATGAAATTTTGCCCTTATTTTATACAAATGGATTAAAGAGCTAAATGTTAAAGCTAAGACTATACATCTGTTAGAGGAAAACACAGGATAAAAATTTCATGACTTTGGATTTGGGAATGATTTCTTGGATGTAACACCAAAAGCACAAGTAACAAAAAAAATTATTACATTTAACTACATCACACTTAAAATTTTGTAATCAAAAGACTGTCACCACAGTTGAAAGGCTACTTACTGGAATGGAAGAAAATATTTTCAAATTGCATATCAGAAAAGGTATACCATCTAGAATATTAAAGATGTAAAGAACTACTACAACACAAAAACAAATAACCTAATTAAAATAGGTGAAAGAGTTGAATAGACATTTCTCCAAAGAAGATGGCCAATAAGCACATGAAAATATACTTAGTACCACTAATGATTAGGTAAGTGCAAATCAGAAGCACAATGAGATCCCATTTCACATTCATTTGAATGGCTTTTATTTTGAAAGGAAAATAACAGATTGGCAAGGATGTAGAGAAATTGAAAAACTTGTGCACCGCTAGTCAGAATGTAAAGTGACACAGCCTTTAGGGAATTCAGTATGACTGTTCCTCAAAAAGTTAAAAATAGAATGAGCATGTTGTTCAGTAATTTCCCTCTTAGGTATGTATACAAAAGAATTGAAAGCAAGGACTCAAACACTAATTGTGCACTCATGTTCATAGCAGCATCATTCATAAAAGCTAAAAGGTGGAAATAACCCAAATGACCATTAATGGAAAAGTGAATACACAGATATATACAATGTTGGGATGCCTGGGTGTTTCAGTTAATTAATCATCAGATACTTGATCTTGACTCAGGTCATGACCTCACATTTTGAGGGATCAAGCCCCACATTGGGCTCTGTGTTGACAGAACTCTCCCTCTTTCTCAAAACAAACTTTTTTAAAACCGCAAATATATGCAATGAAACATTATGATACTATTAAAAGGAATGCTACATGCTACATTATGGATGACCTTGAAAACATTATGCTAAATGAAATAAACCAGACATAGAACAAATATTGTATAATTCCACTTATATGAGGTATCTGGAATAGTCAATACAGAAAGTAGAATAATGGTTACCAAGGGCTTGCAGTGGTGGAATGGGAAGTTCTTGTTTAATGAATACAGAGGTTCAGTGTGAGATAATAAAAAACTCTAGACATGGATAGTAGTATTGGTTATACAACAATGTGAATGTACTTAATGCTAGTAAAGTGCACACTTAAAAATCGTTAAATGGCTAAAATGGTAAATTTTATGGTGTGTGTATTTTACCATAGTAAAAAAAATGCAAAACTATAAAACTCCTAAAAGACAACATAGCAGAAAAATCTAAGTGATTTTTTAATTCTTTTTTTATTTTTTAATTCTAATTAACAGACAGTGTTATATTTGTTTTAGGTATACAATATAGTGCTTCAACAATTCTATACATTTTTCAGTGCTCATCATGATGAGTGTACTCTTTAATCCCCACCCCCTATTTCCTCCATCCCTCCAAGCACCTCCCCTCTGGTAACCATAAATTTGTTCTTTATAGTTAAGATTCTGGTGTGTGTGTGTGTGTGTGTGTGTGTGTGTGTGTGTGTGTTTTCAGTGTTTATTTTTGAGAGACAGAGTGCAAGGAGGGGAGGGGCAGAGAAAGAGATGGATACAGAATCCAAAGCAGGCTCTAGGCTCTGAGCTGTCAGCAGAGCCCAATACAGGGCTTGAACTCATGAGCCATGAGATCATGACCTGAGCCAAAGTTGGATGCCTGACCAACTGAGCCACCTAGGTGCCCCTAGAGTCTGGTTTTTCATTTGTCTCTTTTTTCTTCATTTGTTTTGTTTCTTAAATTCCACATATGAGTGAGTCTTCAGTGACTTTTTAGATATAATACTAAAACGTGATTCATGAAAGTAAAAGTTGATAATTTGGGCTTTCTTAAAATTTGAGTGTTCTCTGTAACAGACACTCTTGCGGAATGAAACAACAAGATATAGACTAGGACAAATATTTGTAAAACACGTAACCTATAAATGACTGATATCCAAAGTACACAGAGAACTCTTAAAAATTAACAATAAAAAAACAAATAGACTAATTAGGAAATTAGCAAAAGATATGAAAATTTTGACCAAATGAGATTTACTGATGGCTAATAAGGCAGATATGAATAGATGCTCAATGTCATATATCATCAGGGAATTGCAAATTGTAACAGCAGTGAGATATCACTATACACCTATTAGAATGGCCAAAATCCAGAACACTAACGCATCAAATGCTGGTGAGGATATGGAATAGCAGGATTCATTCAGCTGGTAGGAATGAAAAATGATATGACCACTTTGAAAAAACAGTTTTTCAAGTTTTTTCAAAACAACATACTCTTACCATATGATCTAGTAATCATGTTCCTTGGTATTTACCCAAAGGAGTTGAAACCATGTTCACAGAAAAACCTGCACAAATATTTGTAGAATCTTTATTCATAGCCGCCAAATGTTGGATGCAACCAAGATGTCCTTCAATATGTGAATGGATAGATTAACTGTGGTATATCTATACAATGAAATGTTATTCAGTGCTATCGAGAAAGGGGCTATCAAGCCTTGAAAAGATACAGAGGAATCTTAAAGGTATATTACTAAGTGAAAGAAGATAATCTAAAAAAGGTTGTGTACTGTATGTTAATTGTTTACGTTTCTAGAAAGGCAAAACTATGGAGAAAGTAAAAAGATTGGTGATTGGTTGACATAGATATGAAGGTAAGGGATGAATAGATGCAGCACAGAGGATTTCTAGGGCAATGAAACTGTTCTGTATGACACTGAGAGAATGGGTACATGTCATTATAAATTTGTAAAACCCTAGAATGTAGAAATACCAAGTGTGAACCATAAAATAGACTGTGAGCTTTGCTCGATAATGATATGTCAGTGGCGGTTCATCAGTCATAACACATGTACTGCATGTAACAAATGTACAAATGGAGGGCGAGGTTGGTAAGGAGCAAGTCTGTGAGAAATTTCTGTACTTTCCACTCAGATTTTCTATGAACCTAAAACTGATAAAAACTCAGTTAATTTTTTAGAATAGAATGCACAATACAAAGAATGAAACCTAATATAAACTATAGATTTTAGTTAATAATAATAATAAATAAATAATATGTCAGTGTTGGTTCATCAGCTGATGCAGATGTACCACACTAATGCAAGATGGTAATAATTGAGGAAACTGTTTTTGTGAGTGAGAGGGTAGATGGGAACTCTGTACTTTTTGTTACGTTTTTCTATAAGCTGAAAACTGCTTTAGAAAATAATGTTGAAGTGGGGAGGGAGTTAAGATGGTGGAGAGGTAGGGGAGTAGGGTTTCCTGTATGGCAAACATAGCTGAGTTGAGGTCCGTTGGAACACTCAGGAAATTGATCTGCACAGTGACAGAAGGGTCCCCACAGTTAGAGGGAGACAGCTTGGCAGGATTGAGGTGCATGTATGTGAATTTGTCTCTGTGAAGAGACAAAAGGGAGAGAAAGCAGTTATGGAAGTATGGCCTTGAGTGGGCACATGAGGAAAACCTCTCTATACCATGGATTGGAGAACGAGAAATACAGAGAGTGCCAGTTTTTTTTTTTTTTTTTTTAAACAGCCTTAGTTGCTGAAACTTGCAGGTTGGGAAGTACAGAACTTTCTCTGGGGCAAAGCCAGGAGCTTTGGTGCCTGCTCCTGGGGAGGAGGGAGCCGGCCTGGAGTATATAGAACAGTGAAGTGATCACAGGGGCCCACTGAGAGAGAACAGTTCCCTTCCTGAGTACTTTGGAAGAGGGTTTATTGCCTCCCTAAAAACAAAAGACGTTGCAGGTGCCAGCTAGAGGCCTTTTATCAGCAGGGCGGAGGGGCTCTACTCTAGAACAGGGGAAACAATGACACCGAGCTGGGTTTTGAATCCCAGTGGAGTGCCTAGAAGGCGTGGGAGGACTGTGGAGCAGGGCACGCTGGCTGCCCTGGCTATCACAGAATACTGTGAGGGCTGCCTAAGCAGTGTGGGTTGAGGTACCCCGTGTAGAGAGTAGAGATGCCATTTTCCTCCCAACGCCAACACAGTGGGACTTCAGAGAGAGCAGACCCTAGCAGAGGTGGGACACGCTTACACCAAACCCTGTCTCTTCGTGCCTGACAACTGCTTCTCTACTGGAGCAAGACTGACTGACCCAACACAGCTGGCAACTCCTCCAGACCAGCACAGTCACGGGACCCAGGCACCAACAGACAACTAGTTTTTCCTTTTTTTTTCCCTTTCTTCTCTCTTCTCTTAGAATCAGGCTCGTAGTTTCTGATTTCATTTTAGTCAGTGTATACTGGTCAATATCATATATGTTATACATTATATGTAACAAGTATGTATTATATATTAGTATAAATTATTTGATCAATATATATTGGTCAATATATATTTTATATATATAATTTTTTTGATGAGGCATCTTTTTTCTATTCTTTTTCCATTTTTAGTTTCCTTTTTCTTTGGGTTTAGCCTTATAACATATCATAGTGAAACTGGCAAAATACAAAGATAGAGAATTCTGAAAGCAGGTAGGGACAAAAGGTACTTAACCTACAAGGGTAGACATACAAGGTTAGTAGCAGACCTGTCCACTGAAACTTGGCAGTCTACAGGGGAGTGTCAGGAAATACTCAATGTGCTGAAAAGGAAATATATGCAGCCAAGAATCCTTTATCCAGCAAGGCTGTCATTCAGAATAGAAGGAGAGATAAAGACTTTCCTAGAAAACAAAAACTAAAGGAGTTTGTGACCACTCAGCCAGCCCTGCAGGAGATCCTAAGGCGGACTCTGTGAGTAGAAAGCACTAAGACTACAAAGGACCAGAGACCATCACAATGAACATGAAACCTATAGATAACACAGTGACACTAAATCCTTATTTTTGAGTAATCACTCTGAATGTAAATGAACTAAATGCCCCAATCAAAAGACATAGGGTATCAGAATGGATAAAACAAATAAAAGAAACGAAAAACAAGATCCATCTATAGATGCTGCCTAGAAGAGACTCATCATCTTAGACCTGAAGACACTTGCAGAATGAAAGTGAGGGGATGGAGAACCATCTATCATGCTGCTGGATGTCAAAAGAAAATAGGAGCAGCCATACTTATATCAGACAGACTAGATTTTAAATCAAAGACTGTAACAAGCGATGAGGAAGAGCATTATATAATTAAGAGGTCTATCCATGAAGAAGAGCTAACAAATGTAAATGTTTATGCTCCTAATGTGGAAGCACCCAGATGTATAAATCATCACAAATATAAGGAAAACTTATTCATAATAAGACAGTAATTGTAGGAGACGTTAGTAGTCCACTTACAGCAATGGACAGATCCTCAAAAATCAATAAGGAAACAATGGATCTGAATCACACGCTGTACCAGATGGACATAACAGATATATTCAGAACATTTCACCCTAAGGCAACAAAATACACATTTTCTATAGTACACACGGGACATTCTCTAAAATAGATAACATACTGGGTCACAAAACAGCTCTCAACAAGTATAAAAGGATTGAGATCATACCATGCATATTTTCACATCACAACACTATGAAACTTGAAATTAGCCACAAGAAAAAATTTGGAATGGCCCCAAATACATGTAGATTAAAGAACATCCTACTAAAGAATGAATGGGTTAATCAAGAAATTGAAGAAAACAAAATACGTGGAAGCTAATGAAAATTAAAACACAACAGTCCAAACACTTTGTGATGCAGCAATGGCAGTCCTAAGAGGAAACTACATTGCAATTCAGGCCTATCTCAAGAAGCAAGAAAGGTCCCAAATACACAGTCTAACCTTACACCCAAAGGAGCTAGAAAATGAGTAACAAAGCCTAAAGCCAGCAGAAGAAGGGAAATAATAAAGATCATAGTGGAAAAAAAATGATATAGAATCCCCAAAATTAGAACATATCAATGACTCTAATAGCCATTTTTAAAAGAATAAACAAAATTGACAACCCCCTACCTAGACTTGTCAAAAGGAAAAGAGAGAGGGCCCAAATAGATAAAATTATGAATGAAAAAGGAGAGATCACAACGAACACCATAGAAAGACAAACAACTGTAAGAGAATACTATGAAAAATTATATATATGGAAAATCTGGAAGAAATAGACAAATTCCTAGAAACCCACAAACTAGCAGAACTCAAACAAGAAGAAATAGAAAATTTGGACAGACCCATAATTAGGGTAGAAATTGGTTATCAAATGTGTCCCAGCAATGCAGAGTTCTGGGCCAGATGACCTCCAGGGAAATTCTACCAGATATTTAAAGCAGAGTTAATACCTATTCTTCTCAAATTGTTCCAAAAAGTAGAAATGAAAGGAAAGCTTCCAGATTCATTCAATGAAGCCAACATTACCTTGGTTCCAAAACCAAACAAAGACCCCAGTAAAAAAGAAGAATAATAGTCCAAGATCCCTAGTGAACATGGATGCAAAAATTCTCAACAAGATACTAGCAAGTCAAATTCAACAGTATATTAAAAGAATTATTCACTATGATCAAGTGAGATTCGTTCGTGGGCCGCAAGGCTGGTACAATATTTGCAAATCAGTCATGGTTATATAACACATTAAAGGAAGAAAAGATAAGAACTTTATGATCCTGTCTATAGATACAGAAAAAGCATTTAACAAAATACAGCATCCTGTCTGATAAAAACCTCAAAGTCAGGATAGAAGGAGCATACCTTAACATCATAAAAGCCATATATGGAAAGCCCACAGCTAATATCATCTTCAATGGGGGAAAAATGAGAGATTTCCCTCTAAGATCAGGAACACAACAGGGAGGTCCACTCTTACCACTGTTATTCAACATAGTGTTGGAAGTCCTAGCCTCAGCAGTCAGACAACAAAATGAAATAAAAGGCATACAAATTGGCAAAGAAGTAGTCAAACTTTTCATTCTTCGCAGATGACATGATAGTCCATATGGAAAACCTGAAAGACTCCACCAAAACACTGCTAGAGCTGACACATGAATTCAGCAAAGTTGCAGGATATAAAATCAATGTACAGAAATTGGTTGCATTTCTATACACCAATAATGAAGCAGTACAGATATCAATGAATCAGTCACATTTATAATTGTACCAAAAATCATAAAATACCTAGGAATAAACCTAACCAAAAGGTAAAAGATCTGTATGCTGAAAACTGTAGAAAGCTTATGAAAGAAATTGAAGAAGACACGAAGAAATGGAAAAATATTCCATGCTCATGGATTGGAAGGACAAAGATTGTTAAAATGTTTATAACTACCCAAAACAGTCTACACATTCAATGCAATCCCTATCAAAATAAGCCCACATTCTTCGCAGAGTGGGAACAAACAATCCTAAAATTTGCATGGAACCACAAAAGACCCCAAATAGCCAAAGTAATGTTGAAAAAGAAAAAGCTGGAGGCATCAGAATCCCAGGCATTTACCTGTGTTATAAAGCTGTAATCAAGACAGTATGGTACTGGCACAAGAACAGACACATAGATCAATGGAGTAGAACCCAGAAATGGAAACACAAATATGTGGCCCCCTATTCTTTGACAAAGCAGGAAAGAGTATCCAACAGAAAAGACAGTCTCTTTAGCAAAGGGTGCTGTGAGAAATGGACAGCAACGTGCAGAAGAATGAAACTGGACCCCTGTCTTATGCTATACACAAAAATAAGTTCAAAATAATGAAAGACCTAAATGTGAAACCAGAACCCATCAAAATCCTACAGGAGAAAACAGGCAGCAACCTCTTTGACTGCATCTGCAGCAACTTCTTAATTGATAGATCTCTGGAGGCAGGGGAAATAAAAGCAAAAGTGAACTACTGGGACCTCATCAAGATAAAAACCTTCTGCATAGCAAAGGAAATAAGCAACAAAACTAAAAGGTAACCTACAGAATGGGAGAAGGTATTTGCAAATGACATATTGGATAAAGGGTTAGTATCCAAAATCTTACCAAACTCAACATCCAAGACACAAAAAATCCAGTGAAGAAATGGACAGAAGACATGAATAGACACTTTTCCAAAGAAGACATCCAGATGACTAACAGACACATGAAAGGACGTTCAACATTACTCATTCATCATCAGTGAAATACAAATCCATACCATGATGAGATACCAGCTCACACCAGACAGATTGGCTAAAATTAACAACTCAGGAAACAACAGGTATTGGTGAAGATGTGGAGAAAGGGGAACCCTTTTGCACTGTTGATGGGAATGTAAACTGGTGCAGCCACTCTGGAAAACACTATGGAGGGTCCTCAAAAAATTAAAAATGTAACGACTTTACAACCCAGCAGTTGCACTACTAGGAATTTATCTAAAGGATACAGGAATGCTGATTCGAAGGGGCACATGCACCCCAATGTTTATAGCAGGGCTATCAATAATAACCAAATTATGGAATGAGCCCAAGTGTCCATCAACTGATGAATGGATTAAGAAGATACTGTATGTATATATGTGTGTGTGTTTATAAATATATGTGTATATATACACACACGTTGTATATACATATATGTGCATATATGTGAATAATATATGTACACATATGTGTGTATAATATATACACACACAATGGAATACTACTTGGTGATGAAAACAAATGAAATCCTGCCATTTGCAACAATACAGATGGAACTGGAGAGTATTATGCTAAACGAAATAAGTCAGTCAGAGAAAGACAGATATGATTTCACTCATATATGGAATTTGACAAACTTAACAACTGAACATAGGGCAAAAGAAGGAAAAGTAAGATAAAAGAAATAGGGAGACAAACCATAAGAGACTTTTAAATACAGAGAAGAAACTGAGGGTTGCCAGAGATGGGGGTGGGTTATATGGGTGACAGGCACCAAGGAGGGCACTTTCTGGGATAAGCATGGGTATCATATATAAGATGAATCACTGGGTTCTACTCCTGAAGCCAAGACTACACTGTATGTTAATTAACTTGAATTTAAAAAACATAAAAGAAAGGAAACTGGAAAAATAAATAAACAATGCCAATTAATTTAAAAATACAAATATATGTTTTCAGTCAAAACAAAATAAACAATGACACTCTTAAAGGGAAAAAATAAATATGCCTGTGCATATAGCTGGTAAGTACTAGAACTACAATTCCAATTCTTATCTACTGGATTTCAAAGATTACTTTCTTTTTTCCATGATATCCCCTGTATCCAAGTCCAGGTGGAGTTAATCTTAATAGTGTAGGTGTAAGAGCAGCAAGCATGTGTGAAGCTTGATTACCTCCATCTTCTTCTAGACCCCTGTCTGTTGCATACCTCAACTCTCTAGGCTTTAAGTGAACCTAGAAATGATTTCCCAAGTCTCTTGCAGTTGGCAGGGCCCATGTGACACAGTTCTGGTCATTATGGCATGGGCACACATGTGGAAGTTTCTGATAAAGCCTTTGTTTTTCTAATCCAGAGACTAAGGCTTTATCTGTTCCTTTCTTTTCCTGCCTAAAGTGGACCTGAGATCCAGAGGTGCGGCAGCTGTCTTGGGACCATGAGGTGAGCAGTGTAAGGAGGGAGACCTGGATTCAAAGCATTAGCTGACTGGGGATGTGTGAGGAGACTTCTGCATCGTTCAGATGCTAAAGGGGTTAGATATTTACTCCATAAGCTTCTTTGAAGCCTCTGTTGTAGGGTTCTGTTTTTTTTTTAACAGAGAACACAATCCTTTTTTTTTTTATTAGAGTACACATATACAAAGAATAAAATTTTCATGTGAGAAGTAAATTAAGCATACAATCATTAGTTCCTCATGAGAGTTTTAGGAGGACTTTGGTAACGTGAGAATTAGATATCTTAAAGATGTTAACTGATTATCTGTGGGTGGTTAACTATAGATTTTACCACTTAAAGTGTGGTCATATCATCAGAGGTAGTGAATGCAGATTCTGCGACCAGGAATCCTGTCCCCAGGGCTTTTTTTGAGGTACATATCAGGGATGCGGGCCAGGGCAGG
Organism: Suricata suricatta; assembly: GCF_006229205.1. NCBI lineage: Eukaryota > Metazoa > Chordata > Mammalia > Carnivora > Herpestidae > Suricata > Suricata suricatta. The sequence goes on from NC_043712.1 coordinate 84,869,569, forward strand.
GTCTGGGAGGATACCTTCTGCGTCTAAGAAAGCCTCTTCATCTGTTGGGGCTGGAAATTTCCTGGGTACTGCCCTTGTTCTCTGGTTCGTAGGACTTGCCACTTCCGATGGCATTCCTCCATGCCTCCTGGCTTTGCCAAGGGTGGCGTATAGCCTCTGAGGCTCTGCAGCTGTTTATGAAGTGTTACAAGGTGGCCTTGGTTAGAACTTAATAAACCTTAGAGGTCTCATGATGGTTAACCATTGTGGAGACTTAAAATTTGGGAGACATTTTAAAATTCTGTTTACAGATATTTGATAGAGATTAACTTGCTATTTAAGTGTACTTCTCTATAAAGGCTGCCCATGTGTATGTAAGTCAGAGGAACTGGCTGAATACTAAGGTATTTGTTAACTTACTATTCTAACAAATTTTCATATCATTTCACAGTTATTTTGTTATAGAAATGGTTTGTAAATTCTCAAAGATTGATTATAAAGCTTGCTACCTTGCTACATCAGTTCTGTAAACTTTGACACTCAGTTGTTCTTTCTTGTTTGTGTATCTGTTCATTTTTCTCCTTAAACATAATTTACTTTTAATGCCTTAGATGGTAGAATTAGAAGAACCCTACTTGGAAAATGCTTGAGTTTATATGGCTTCAGCTAAATTAAATGGATTTTGTATCCAATCTGATTGCAATGAATAGTTCAAGAAGACACAGACATCTTTTAAAATCTATTAGAAAAGCTCAAGTTTTATGACTCTATATATCTGACCTGAGCTTAATTATCAGTAAAAACGATTTGGTCCATTTTGTGTACCTGGTGTTAGGCACTGTATAAAGTGAGTTTTTTTTTTTTATCTCATTTGCTAATAAAATAATTTGTTTAATATTAAGTAGTGAAGTAACATTTGGGCATTAGGTCCAGAGTAAAAAGAATGGGTGATAGATTATAATTTATCAAGTGCAAATTTTAAAAATAGGCTTATCCTTTTTCACTAGTGCAAAGCATAAGGTTTTATGCAGCTATCTATGAAATTTTTCGAATTATTATATGTGGTTAAAATGATAAAGATTGTGTCATTTTAAGTTAACAGCATTAAAAAAGCAATAACCCAATTTAATTATTGTTAACTTCCAAAAATATTTTTGGAATAAAAAGTTGTTATTAGCACAAACTATAGTAATGCAAGGAGTATTTTGTTACATACCAAATGAAAAACCCAAACACGAAACAATGATTTCTCATACTTTAATAATCAGTGGGGTGACAGGACCAACAGTGGTGTGTCGTCAGGAATACACGTGACAGGAGATATGACACACACGACACTTTCCATCTCAGCATAACTCATGAAGCTCTTTCCTAGTACAGCCCATGTGACAGCACTTGTCACTGTACCTTATGTAGTCCCATCTCTTTTTTCGGGAATGTGCATTTAAGCGTGAGCTTCCTAATCGTGAAAGACTTTGGTCTGCAGCTTCATTTTGTCTACCAAGAATACTATTCTCCGATACTTCCAAGTTAAGATCAGAATTTTCCAGTGCAGGTTGTAGCTCTCTGAATGATAGCTCCTTTTCAGACAGGGTTGCCTTCAGCTCCTGTGGCAAATCAGGAATGGATTCCAGCTTCCCATTCAAGGTTTCTGTACCACTGGCGGAGGAGGAGGAGGACACGAGTTCTAAATTTTAAAAAAGGGGGAGGAGAGAAAAATACTCAATAAAATTTTGCATAGAGAGCCATAAGGGAATGCATTGTCTTAATAAAATTAAACATCAAAACAGAGTTAGCAAGTATCCTGATTAAATGCTTTAGTGTATTATAGTTGGGCAGCCTAAATTACTACATTAGTAAGATTCTGCTTTACTCCACAGACCTTGTGTGTCTGTCTTCATGTCCCCTTAATGCTTTCATCATAGTTTTTTTACCCCCCCCCCCGACGTTTCTGAAGTCATCTTGGTCATTGAAAACACTCAGTTTGACTCCAGATGAATTTTTCTTCCTGAGTAGTTTTTTCTTTTACTAACTTCTGAGTCATAGTAATCCTATCAAACATTCCATGGTGGCAGATTACTGCTTCAGGATAAAGTTAAAAAGGCAGAATTTCAGAGATACTGGTTTCTGACATCCGTCATACATCTATTTAACAATTTCTTTTCTCCAGAGTATTTACTCCAAACCAGTCGTATTTTACATTTAATAGAGAAATGGGTTAAAAGAAAATATCAGTGACTTTAAGAAGTGATTCGTATCTGTTTTGCTGTGTGTACTAACTAATGTACTTGTATGACTTTTGTTACAGTATTATGGGTCATGTAAGTTCTGCATGTTAAGGGAGCCTATTCTTAAACACATCCCAGGATGGGCAGATATGAAGGTTGGAACTTGTTCTGGGAACCTGCAGGAACTAGCTGATATCTTCCTTTTTTAAAAATTTTTATTTTTTTAATGTTTATTTTTGAGATAGAGCTAGCGAGCATACACACGCAGGGGAGGGGCAGAGAGAGATGGAGACACAGAATCCGAAGCAGGTTCCAGGCTCTGAGCTGTCAGCACAGAGCCCCACATGGGGCTCAAACTCATGAACTATGAGATCAAGAGCTCAGCTGAAGTCAGACATTTAACCAACTGAGCCCCCCGGGTGCCCTTAGTGTTTTCCTTCTTGATGCTCATTTAGATCAGTTGAACATGCATTGACTGTTATCATGTCTCTCTGCCAGATAAGAGATAGTAATAAAAAGAAAACGTTGTCAAAAAACTGTCAGTCATGTAGACTCTCTCCTAACCTCATGTGTTCCATTTACCCAATTTTGAGAGTTTTAGCACCAGAAACAGAAACACAGATGAAGTTTAAATGACAGTGTAAACCTGTAGCAGTTCTTCGTGGACAGCAAGCTGTGCTTTCCAGCTTACTAATAAAGTGTTACTGTTGAAGCAGTGGAAGCAGTGAAGCCAATATATATAAATCTACGCATGGACCGTAGATTTCTGGGTAACCATTGACGACCACCGGTCAGGGGATATCACACTGTCCCCCCGCCCCCCACGAGTGTTCTGGGGCCGGCCCTGTCCTGAGAGTTCTCTAGCAAGAGTCTCTCTGCTCTCCGTTCAGCCAGTGACAGTCTTCAACCGTCGGGAGTTTTCAAGGGAAAGAAAACAAACTCTAGTGTTTTATCTTTACTCCTAATGCTCATTCTCATTCATGTTAAACCTGACAGATGAGAATTTGTACCATTTTTTGGTAGTCAGAAGTTTTTGCATTTTCTTTCAGTAAGATACCCTAAGTTTAATTCAATCTCCTCATAAAACTCTCCTTGCTCAAACTTAAACCCTCTCTAGCTGGGGCCTTATTGAGTGCAGGAAGAAGCTAATAGTGACTTTAGTAACTTTCCATATACTTAATGCCAGTTAATGAATTAGGCAAAACAACTGTAGTTTCTATTGTGTTTATTCATAGGCTGTTTTTAGGCATTCTTTTTCACATCTTGACTATTGTATGTATTGTTGCAATGAATGTGGGACGGGTGATAGCTCTTCAAAATTCTGATTACATTTGTTTTAGATGAATATGCAGAAGTGGAGATGCTGGATCATATGGTAATTCTTTTTGGTTTTTTTTTTTTTTTTTTTTTGAGGCATCTCCACATCGTTTCCCATTGTGCTACAGCATTTTGCTCTGCCTTCCCACCAACAGCATACAAGGGCACTAGTATTTCCACATCTTCAACAGTTCTTGTTTTTTTTTTTTTTTTTTGATAATAGCTATCCTGACAGCTGTGAAGTGGTATCATTGTCATTTTGGATTCCATCTCCCTGATGATTGGTGATATAGAGCTTCTTTTCTTATATCTGTTGGCTCTTGTACATCTTCTATGCAAAAATGTCTATTCAAGTCTTAAGCCCACTTATTTATTGGATTATTACCTTTTTTGCTGTTGAGTTGTAGGAGTTCCTTATATATGTTGGACATTAAACACTTACCAGATATATGATTTGCAAATATTTTCTCCTAATCCCTAAGCTGCCTTTTCTCTATGATTATTTCCTTTGCTCTGCAGAAGCTTTTTAGTTTGCTGTAGTTCTACTTGTCTACTTTTGCCTCTTTTGCACTCTTTTATTAAAATTATTTTTAAACTTATTTTGAAACATTTTGCAATCAACAGCTTTACCTTCTCAAATCTAAATAAAACATAATAATTTTCTAATCAACCTGAATTCATATAAACATCTCTCTCTCTTTTTTTTTTTAACGTTTGTTTATTTTTGAGAGAGAAAGAGAGAGCACAAGCAGGAGAAGGGCAGAGAGAGGGGGAGACACAGAATCTGAAGCAGCTCCAGGCTCAGCTGTCAGCACAGAGCCGGAGGTGGGGCTCGAACTCACAAACTACAAGATCATGACCTGAGCTGAAGTCGGATGCCTAACCAATTAAGTGACCCAGACGCCCTCTTAATTACTGTATTATGGACTAAAATTATTAACATAGACCTCTTTTAGTTAAAGATATCTCTTATTTTTTAAAGGAGTGCAATGAGTGTTATTTTTGCATACGCTGTGGTTAAAAAAAAATGGCTAGTTAACAGTTTAATAATACAAAACACAAACTAAAAATAGAGGTTTTAAGCTCATGAACCACAAATTATTTTGTTTGATATGTATTTAAAAAATGATTCCTAACTAGTAATTTAAGCATTTTTCTTAGTCGTCCCTTGCAGGAAATATTTTGTTAGGTTATTTGCAGTTAAATTATGTATTGGGTAGCAAATAAGACAGTTCTTTGAAAATACTTTAAAATCACAAGACTCTGCTACAGAAACAGAAATTTGGACAAATAGCTATATATAAATGTGCTCAGAAAATCATGTTTAAGTAACAATTTGGAAACAACCTAAATGTCCACTAAGAATGGCTAAATATATATAGTAGATTTGTGACATAGGATATTGTAAAAAATTTTAAATTCACCAAGATGGGTCTCAGACATAACAATTCCAAGATCAAGAATCACATGCTGTACCCACTGAGCCAGCCAGGTGCTCCTGCATTTCTCACTAACATTGCTTTACAGTTTCTAATTTAATTAGATGTTTTTATTTTCTCATTAAATTCACATATTTTTTCATAGTCTTTAGTATCTGTTTTTCATTTTTCTTATTGTATTTATGTATATGTTTCAGTCTTTAGTATGAGCATATTATTTATTCAGAAAAAGTGAATTAACAAAGGAAACAATGCAATCTGGTCTTGCTGACTTTGAGTAAATTCCTAAACATTGTATGACTTGTCTAATAATATTATAGAAGAATTCTGTAAAAACTTGCATTAGATAAATCAGTCTCTGACCAACAATGTAGAAAAGTGAAGTAAATAGCTTTATGATCATACTTTAAATCACATAAAAGAGAAGTAAATATGCTTGGTGTGCACAGTGATTTTACATGGTCATTTAAATATAGGATATATTTTGTAGCCTATAAAATATAGTTATGATTTATCATAAATTATTGCATGCATATTGTGAAACATAAAACACTTAACTGAGCTTCTCTTTTCTCAATTTAATATCCATTACACTGATTAGACTATGAAAGCTTGTATTACTACTTAAACTTAGCTTCCAATTCATCTTTCTAAATAGTTTATTACTAACAAACTTTTTTTTCCTTTTTGAAACCATTTCAGATTTGAGCTGTACTCCATTCTGAAGTTAGGTGATCAGGCCTTTTTCTTTCTTTTCAATCCCTCTCTCTCTAATGAACTTCACGGTCCAGTGCAAAGAGGGTGGGAGGCTGGCTAGGCTCTCCCCTTCGGTGAAGTTAAAAGAGATTTTCAATGGTGTAGGCCCACAGTTCTAGCTTTTTTGCAAAGGAGGAGAGTTGTTAAGAAGACCCTTTGTATTTACCACTCCAGGACCCTGGCAATGGTCTCCGAGTTCAGTCCCATGCCCTTTGGCACGCAGACCAGCGCACACTGGGCTGTTTGCTGTGCCCTACGGACTTGACTCTGGTGTCCAACTCAGATACGCCCCCACCCCCAGCAGGTATCTGGGCAACCGAACCTCCTCTGTGGCTCCCCGTTCTCCCGTCTCAGTCATCCTGACTGCCAAGAGGTGAAGGGCACCAAGTGCCCCTCGGGAGAGGCTTCTGCTGTTCCCACTGCTTTCACTCCCTCTGGTGAGATCCCTGGGGAGACCTTACTAGAAAAGCACGTTGGAAGAGAAAATTCCGAACTTTTAGGCATCAGCAGCCTCAGAGTCCGGGCTAAGCGCGGGAAGCCAGAGTGTTCTGCAACTGGCCAGTGCGGGTGTCCTTCCAAAAGGTCGGCAGCCCGAACAGCCAATGGGAAGTGGGGAGCGGCGGGGCGGGGCGCTCACCTGAGAGTGCGGAGGGTGCCTGCCCGAGCCCCCGCTGCTGCCGATTCCTTTTGCTCCAGGAGATCGAGCCGCAGATCTGGATTCGGAGGCGGACGTACTCGCGGCCGCATGCCTTTACCACTTCGTTCTCTTCGGCTGGAATCTCTCTGGCATGTAGGCTCAGGAGCAGCCAGACTGCTAGCAGGTGGGACAAGATCAGGCTCAGCATCTTGGACCGACCGCCACTGCTCTGGGCGTTTGTTTTCCGCTAGAGCCTACAGCCGCTGTCGCCTACCGGCCTACCGGTCTCTGCCTTTGTTCCAATGTTGGACGTTGAGGCTGCATTCCTGGCCAGGTTCAACCAAGCTTTTATAACCCTGGGCGACCACTTATACCTGAGTTAGTGGTCCAAGCCCCACCCTTTTCCCCCCCCCCCCCCTTGGAATTTCCCCTTTCGCCCCCCCCCCCCCCAGCCTCCCTCATTCACCCCTCCCAACTTTCCTCCGTTTGCCCATCTTCCTGTTCTTGGATCTTTTGCAGCTGTATGTATTTTTCTTTTTTTTACCTTAAATTATTTTATATACCTAGGTAAAGTTAGTCAAGATTTGAACTTTTCCTTTATTATAAAGTTATGCATGGCTCTTACACTAAATTATATCAAAAATAAAATTGAAATCACCCATATTCTCACAATTCAGTTTTCCAGCATGACCGTTTCTTACATAACCTAAAGAATTTAATTAGAATAGTGTCCGGTATATCAATCCATAAAGATATAATGAATGAATGGATACATTACTAACAAAACAGAGATCTGATGACTTTTTTCTAATCCTGGTTTTAATTCTCAACGCATCACTTTAGACTTGTACAATATCTTAAGTTTACAGAGCACTTTACTGACTTTCCTTGACTCTTCTGGGAGACAGTCTAATTATAACCAGTTACTTGAATATTTTAATTTTAGATCGTGTGGTTTCTGTATTCCTAAATACTGGAGAGAACTCTCACACACACACACACACACACACACACACACACACACACACAGAGTGAGAGATCCCACAATTCTAGAAAGAGCATTTTGATAATACAGGTTCCAGCACAGAAATCATATCAATTTTTTATTGTATTTTATGTTACTGTGTTTAGTGTAATTTTTAACAGCTTCAGATTTAACAGTTTGAGATAATATGCTCACTAAATATTCTTTCAAATGGATAGTCACTTTTAAGTGTAAATAGGTTCGTTTTTTTCAATAATTTATTTCCTTGTGTTCATAATGTACTCCGATTATCTCACTTCCACCAGGTAAACTAGAGAGGTGGAGGAAGTTAGGGTAGCTTTGAGTTAAAGTACTAACTCAACAATCAGTTACGGATACAACTATGGGATAGAATAATTCTAATTTTTAGATTGCTGCTAATTTCAACAGGACCCACTTGGCATTGGTCAAATGCTAAGCACTGTGTAATAAAAAAAATAAACACACACACACACCCACACGCACCAGTCCTGACCAAAACTATGAGATGATTAGAGGTAGTGCTTTTACATAGGTTTCTGCTAAAATAAGCAGTTTGGGAGAGGCTTCTCAAATCTGAGGTTTGAAAGGTTTTTTTGTGTGTGTGGGTTCACAGTCATTACAAAAAAAATCCATTTGCAAGCCTGCCCTCCAAAGTAATTGCTTGTGTAAAATGTAAATTTCTGGGGGCGGGCAGGGTTGGAGTAGGTGGAGTGCATTAAAAATGTAGTAGGTGACTGATATCAGCTTCCTGTGACCATCTCAGATGACCTCAAGGAACAATTAAATACAGGAAGAACCAGAAAACCAGTTAAGCAGAGGCATGCAAGCAAAATTTTTAAACAATCAGATATGATAGAAACATGTGTAAAGATGACCTAAGGGTCTTTCACATGTCTGTGTGGAAGTCAAAAAACCTTAATTGTTACAAACATAACAGATTCTACCTTGTGACTTGTCTTTGTCCTTGTGACTTGGAGAGCTGCTGGCAAGCACGCACACCCTTCATTGGCATGTGGAGTCCCCTGCATCTAATAAGCTTTGGGGCAGTTCCACAAGTGATCTGAAAACTGTATCCTTGGCTCTCGTCTTTGTAAATGCCAACAGATAAAAGCATTTGCTAGCCTACTTTGAGGCTAGTTTTCTTTCAGTCAGGAGGGGCACTATTACTTTATCTATGTCATCTTACAGAGTCCTTGCAGTTGCCCAGTGAAAGGGCCATTCTCCTGTTTTATAGGGAGAGGAAGCACGTTGAGAATAGTCACGTAACTTGAACAGCTTGGTCTAGCACACATGCCAGATGTGGGCTTACCCTGCTGTTAAGAGTAACAGACAAAAGTGGTATTCACAGGCTTTGTAGGCACAGCGAAAAGACATTTCTTTCATGTTGTTAAAAACAAGAAAACTCAAAAGAAACCTTTTAAAAGAAAAAACCAAATGTATGCCATTCACACGTCTGGTAAGTAAGTGCTGGATTCCTTCTTGCCTGTGTCTTCTGGATTCCAAAGCCCCCTTCCTTTCTCTGGTTCTGCTGCATCCAGCTCCAGTTGGAATTAATCTGCATGGTGGAGGTTAATAGATACACATGAATGCCTTTGATTGTAGGTAAAAAGCAGTAAGCGGAACTACAGATGGATTCTCGAGGTTGTGGAGTTGTAGAAATGATTTCCAGATGTCTCTTGCAGGTAGCAGGGTCCGTGTGACACAGTTCTGGTCAATACAACATGAGCAAGCAGTACAAGTTTCTTTTGAGGCCTTTGCTTTTCTGATTCAGACACTAAGCCTTTTTCTGTTCCTTTCTTTTCCTGCCCAAAGTGGACACTGATCCAGAGGTGCCGTGGCCATGTTGGGACCATGAGTTTCAGCAGAAGGAGGAAGGCTTCATGCTAAGCACAGCTCCAGAAAGGGAGGAGCCTGCTGGCATCGTTCAGGTCTAAACAGGGGTGATTCCCTGGGCTTGTTTAAAGCCACTGTTACAGGATCTTCTGTTATTTACAGAGAACACTATCCTAATTGATAAATACATGTATAAGCAGTGCTTTTTTATATAAGAAACAAATTAAGCTTGCATTCATTAGTTTCTCATGAGGGTTTTAGGCATATATTAGCAGCAGTTTAGATGGATGTTTTAAAGATTGAAGTGATCATTTGAGTGACTACCACAGATTATCTTTGTGCCTCTTAAAAACTAGTCATCTAATAAGAAGCAGTGACTGTCGATTCTGGGACCAGGGGACTTGCCTGCAGGGATTTTGTGGAAGCGGTGGTGAGGGACTTGAGCCAGGGCGGCCTCTGTGGAATCGTGTCTTGGGCTGCATCTGTGTCCTATCCAGGCTGTGAATTTCCCGGGTGCTGCCCTTGAATCTGTGTTTCACAGAACTTTGTCCCGGGTGGCAGACGACCTCTGAGGTTCTACAGCCCCTTCTTGAATCCCTGCTCATGGTCTCCTGCCTGCACTCTGTCCAGGGGTCAGCCTGTGGTTCTAAGAGAAACTCACTGTTTTTAAAGGCACGAGACTCTGTTCTTTTATATTCAACTATTAATCTTGCTCCACCAGTTTTCTATCTTGTAGCAGAGTCTCATTGTATTCTCTGATGTGTCAGTAGCGGACAGTCACACTCATTCCCATGATAATCGGTGCTGCAGCAGATCTGTTTTCGTACATTTCTTCAATCATTGCATTGGGATCTGTGGAAGGAGGAGACATAAACCCTTGTATTTTTTCAAGAGTATTGATCAGAAATCAGTATTGACGCTATGTCTCATACACATCCTTGGAACTACTCTAGATATTTGTGCTTTTACTTCAGGTTATGCTGCTTTATCAAGAAGACTGAAACAAAAACTGAAGGGAAATTAGGATCTCCAGAAAGTTCTCTTATCAAGCAAAACTTTGGGAAATCGCTAAGATTTTCTAAGAGCTTAGAAAAGATAACTTCAATATTTTCCTGTTTATACTCAAACAGCAATATATGTCTTAAGGGAATGTTGAGAGAGAATTATGCCACTATATGGATACTTCATACTTCTTGTGAACAGGGATCTTAGTTTTGTTCACTGATGATACATGCTTGTCATACAGTAGGCGCTCAGTAATAGGTCTGCAACCATGCTAGTTTTATTGATCACCATAAATGTTAATATATCGGGGCAAACAATTAAGGTCCAACATTATATTCTGCCTTGACACCTGGTGAAACAGAGAGGGACTTAAATGGCCTAATGACAAGTTCCCCACCGCACTCTGCTCCCGCAGTGGAGTCTGGCTCTCCTGGCCAAACAGCTTTCATCAAGAGGACCAGGCACAGTTCTTGCACATCCCTCAGTAGTGGGTTTCATTTTCCTTCCAACTCATGGAATTATTCTCGTAGTACCTGCAGGTTTACCTCCCCTCTTGCTACTACAGGGCCTGCCTCATACAGCCCCCAGCTGTTTACTCTGGTCTCAGCGCAGCTCCCGGGTAGCCTTGTGTGGCATGCAGGGTCCTACGCTGCGCTGGACTAACGAACTGCCAGTCTCAGCTGTCCGGTGACGGGTGTCGGATGCTGTATGTCGCCGTCCCTGTAACCTTGGGGCGGAGTTTCCTCCTTCACCAATGGGATGAAGAGGAGGTAATTAAAACATTTGGATCATGAACAAAGTGACCCATTTATAACCAAGGACACCTAGTCAGCCTTAACTCCTCTTGACTGACTAACTGGTTCCATCATGATGTGGCAAAGGCCCCCTGAGACAGAACTGGCAGGTGCTGCATGCTTGTATTTTGGGGACACTTTTTGTCTTTGTCGATGTTGCCATTTCTACCCAGCCTACAATGCTCTTGTCCCCAAGACAAGAATTGTTCATTTACTGTATACCACAGCTTAACATGTGTTGGGTTTGGCCTGTGTTTGGCAGGTGGTCTCTGAGCATCTCACCTGTAAAGGCAGAGAAAACTAACTGATTATCTCTTGAGTCCCACTTACCAAGGGTCCAGCTAGAACAGTGCAGTCACTGCATCTGGCCTGGTGATCATCACTGACAGCTTAGGGTTAGCCATGTGGATATTGTTGTGATTGTGCACTCCTGGGACAGGCTCAGAGTTGGCTTTCTGTGACTGTTGTGTAAAAGAAGGAGACCACCATCCTGGGGAGAATTAAGCATGGCACCCCAGTTGCAGGCCTGTGGCCAGGTGCTAATGAAAAAGAAAAGGCGAAGAATCATTAGGTACCAGCTTCTGCCAGAATACCAGAGGAGTAAGTGAGTCAACACCCTCCTAAAGCAGAATCCCAAGCCAGCATACCTGGGTTTTGCCTCGTGTTGCTCATTGCTAGCATACCAAAGGGCTAATCTGACAATCATGGAACTTGAAGGCTTCCTCCTAAGCCATAGGCCAAAGACTTTATTGTATGTGGACCTTGACCCTAGGGAGAATGACTGACATTCCCTGGAGGAGAAGAGGGTGGCTGGCTGCCAGTCTTTTGAACTTTTCCCATAACCACTGAGAAGGTCTGTGCTGTGGGTGATTGGATCAAGACAGAAACTAAAAGCTAGGACTTTCTGCGGTTAGAAATATGAAAATTTTAAATATGGAGAACAAACAGGGTTGATGGGGGGCCTGGGGGGGGAGGGGAAAATGGGTGATGGTCATTGAGGAGGGCACTTGTTGAGATGAGCATGGGGTGTTGTATAGAAGCAGTGAATCATGAGAATCTACTCCTGAAGCCAAGAGCACTGTGTACACTGTATGTTAGCTAATTGACAATAAATTATATTTAGAAAAAAGAAATATGAAAAATTTTGAGAGAAATTGTACAGAAAGAGAGAGAGGTGCAGAAACGAAAGCCAATAGGTGGCTTGTGATCCATATATCCAATACCAGATGATCACACAGAAGGACCGTAAACATCTCTTCTCTTACTGCTGCTTCCTATGCTGTTGTCACAACAAAGATCCTGATCCTCAGGGCTACAGGGAAAAACACCTGTGACATACCTGTGGCACCTCAGAGAAGTTAATTTAAACTTCTTTAAACCCTATTGCTTTGGGGGTGGCCCCTGAGCCTGATAATACTGATTTGATACTCTGGCGGAAGATAATTATAAATTAGCATAGGGTAGAGAGGACACCCCTGACACTAAATTATATTTAGTAGCCAACCAAAAAAGGAGAGGGAGAAAGAAAGAGAAGGAAGGAATGAATAAACAAATGAACCTGGATATAGGGAAAGGGAAAAAAGAAACAAGCAAACTGAAAATGAGGCTCACAATTAGACCCAAGTGGAAGTCTGAAGTTTATTAAAATGATATAAATGGCAAAGAGATAAAAGCATATTTATTGGCTCTTAAACTTCTACAGCACAGGTTCTGAATTAATTTTAACATCTTCTGAAATGTCCAGTTGGTACCAAATGGACATAATACTGGACTCAAATTACAGATACACCTGGGGATCCCACTACATATTAATATGGTACCATCTATAATTCTCAGAGATTACTACATATGAAATGGAGAACAAATAAGTATCTCTCACTTTAACGATTGGACTGTTGCCTTGGCTAAGTTAACCCATTGCCCTAAAGTAGACCTTAGTGAGTATAGATGCTCTGACCTAATAAATAAAAATTAAAGTCTTGGGGAACTTGGGTGGCTCAGTCAGTTAAGCATCCAACTTTGGCTCAGGTTACAATCTCATGGTTCACAAGTTTGAACCCCGTGTTGGGCTCCACACTGACAGCTCAGAGCCTGGAGCTTGCTTTGGATTCTGTGTCTCCATCTCTGTCTACCTCTCCCCTGCTTGCTCTCTCTCTCACAAAAATAAATAAACACTAAAAGACATGCATTTTCAGTGTGATCCTCCCCCATTCTTCTTTGGGATAGTATGATTTTGAAAGGAAGGCAGGAAGGCAGACACAGAAGAAAAGGAAGGAAAGGAAGGGAAAGAAAGTCTTTGGTACTTACAAATTGGCTTGACAGGGCACCTGGGTGGCTCAGTTGGTTAAGCACTGGCTTTGGCTTGGGTCACAATCTCACGTTTCATGGGTTCAAGCCCTGCATCGGGCTCTGTGCTGACCGCTAGCTCAGAGCCTGGAGCCTGTCTTCAGATTCTGTGTCTCCCTCTCTCTCTGACCCTCCACTGCTTGCACTGTCTCTCTCTCAAAAATAAATAAAAGACATTAAAAAAAAAAACCAAATTGGCTTGACAAAATGGGACCCCATTGACATCTGTACATTTTTACAAACTCCTGGGCAGTTGTGTAATACTTACCCCAGGGCACCCCTTTTCCCCATTGCCCTTAATCTAGAATCTTTTCTTCATTAGGATGACTCTTTCTTCAGATTAGCCAGTGATCCATGGCTTCCACTCCCAACCTGGGCCTTTAATCCAGCCCAAAGTTTCCCTAATATTTCAACACATTAGAATCATCACCTGGAGACCTTTAAGAAACACTAATATTATGTTGCATGCTAAAACAATTGAATTAGTGTATCTCAGTGTGGGAACCAGGCATCAGTATTTTTAAAGATCCTCAGTTGTCTCCAGTTTGCTGAATAGTTGACAGACTACCATGTAGCAGTCCAAAGACTCCGATGAAAGATTTTAGGAATAAGATCATTGTTACTTTTGTAATCCTGAAGAAAGTAATAAAATTAGAATTCCTAAATATACCAGTCTTTAGCAAAGAAGGTTATGTGTATGTATGGTAAGGGGAATATGTTTTCTAACTTGTCTGAGATTCCAGCCAGCATTTTATAGAAATACAGTAACTACTCTACTTCAATCTTTTTTTTTTAAATGTTTTATTTATTTTTGATACAGAGAGAGACAGAGATGAGAGGGGGAGGGGCAGAGAGAGAAGGAGACACAGAACTAGAAACAGGCTCCAGGCTCTGAGCTAGCTGTCAGCACAGAGCCTGACACGGGGCTCGAACCCACAAACGTGAGATCTGACCTGAGCCGAAGTCAGAAGCTTAACCGACTGAGCCACCCAGGCGCCCCCTACTTCAATCTTTTAACAATGGAATATGTGAAAAATTAATACAAAGATGTTCAATCATGACTATTGGACCCAAATAATCATACTTTATTCCTTCCAACTTGATTTTCAATGTTAACCTTTTATTTTGCAAGGACATCACATGTCACTTATAATTTGCATTTATTTTTAAGAGATCAACAGGTCATATTTTATATTTACTTGTATGTGGCTCAGTATGCCAACCTTGAAACCACTCAGAATAATCTTTACTAACTGTTCTCATGCAGTTCTCAAGCACATATTAGCATACCGGAGAGGACATATTAAAGCTTTAGAAATATATATATTTCTGTTGATATTGGAGAGTATTGTTTTATAGAGGTAATTTTGAACAGAATTGTAAATTGCCCTTCTTGTAAAGATTGTTTTATTCTACTTTTTTATTACCATTGACTGAGAGATGTGATTCTTTTTTTGAGAAGTACGGGTGATGCCTAAAAGCATTTGACAAAAGGAATCATTCCAAACTAAGTCAACTAGTGGAGAAGAAAACTGATGAAAAATCTAGGGCAAGTTCTATGCCTCTGTATGATTATGAGCTCTCTTCATCTATGATTCAGTAGTTTCTAACAAGTGACTTACTGGTTTTTCATGAGAGTACTTTTCCTGCTGTTTGGTGTGTATAGAATATCTTTTCATTTAATTACAATGAATGAAGAGACCTTCTTCTTATCTTCTTTCTTGTTTCCAGAGAATGGATGACTCTGACCCACTAACCAGCTCTTTTGAATGCATAGGACCACTTCCCTCAGAGGCACATTCTTCTCTGAAAACCCTATTTTCCTGCTTTCAGGTTTTCTTGTCTGCAGGTCCATATAACTTAGATAATTCTGGATTTCCTACAGCCCTGATTTCAGTTTTATTTTTTCAGTAATATCATTTATTTAATGCATAAATAAATGTTATTTGAATTTTTATATCTTTTTTAATGAAGTGTCATGTAAAAACACCAATCAAATATGGCTGCCAATCACACCACTTTCTCTAGTTTTATTTCTCAACTATGTTCATTGTGTCCATAGAACATGAATAGTCAGTTCTCTGACAAATAGGATTTATAATCAACTGATAAACAGAGAAGGGTTTGCAGTCAGCTCTCTGTTTCTCCTTTGTCAATTAGAGCTCATCAAGTTATAGACTAGAGTGAAAACAGCAACAGACATGGAATATGCTTTGGACATAGACAGTAGTATTAGGAAATATTGAATGTTTCTTATCTGCCAAATACTTTATCTGTATTATCTCATTTTATCCCTCTCAGCAACCTCTGAGCTGAGTAATATTAGTATCACCAAACTACAAGTGAGGTGCTAGAAGAACAGAGATTAGTCACATGTTCAGGTCTGGTGAGCACTGGAGTGAAGGGTTCAAACTGAGACTCTGCCTGCAGAGCTTGGGCTCTTAACACTTGGACACTGACTGAACTTTCCTTTGTGAACATGATTTCCGTCTGCCCATCCAACAATCAGGTTACACCCAATAGTGGAAATGTCATAATATAAGCTAAGTACCTTCTAAATTGGCATTTTATGGTCCTATCCTCACTAGCTATCTTTCAATAATCATCTGTTAATTTTGTATATCTGGAAAGCTAAAAAGCAATGGTTATTCATCCCTCTTAAGGGAAAAAATATACGTTTACAGCAAAGAAGAGAGTCTAGGGGCATCCTGGTGGCTCATTCGGTTAAGTGTCCAGCTCTTGATTTCAGCTCAGTTCATGATTTCGTGGTTTATGAATTTGAGCCCCATGTTGGGCTCTTTGCTGACAGTGTGAAGCCTGCTTGGGATTCTCTCTCTTCCCCTGCCCCCCACTACTCCCTCTCTCTCTCTCTCTCTCAAAATAATATTTTTTTTAAAGAAGAGAGTCTAAGGATAATTTGGAGACATCTTTGATGGTCCAACGAAGCTAGAGCGGGGGTTGCTATGGACATCTAGTGGGCAGAGCCCAGGAATGCTGGTAAACGTCCTACAATGATAAAGCCCTACAGTAACAGCCCCCTACCACAATGAATTATCTGGCCCCACATATACTGAGGTTAAGAAGCCCTGAATGAGGCAATAGAACAGTTGCATTTACACTACTAAAATTATAGACTATTAAACATGACTGTTAGAATTATTTAAGCAATGACAAATGCTGAAATGGTGATGCATTTAATAAACTTATGAGGCTAATGGTCTGGCATATTGAGCATAACAGTATATTTTGGTGAGGTCTAAAATATATTCCTTTACACTGGTGTTTAGACTCAAGTTCCTAATTAATTGGCAGAGTAGTAGACATATAATATTTCAGGAGACAACGCATTTCTTGAGAGTGTCTGCACCCCATACAGAAACTGGTTAATGGCCCAAGCCTCAGTCCTATTCTGTTGAGGATGGGGTTCTGTGGTTACCAGGGGTTTTGTTTCTCGGTTGTTTTGGCCTTACAAACCTGCTCCCTGTTCTCTGCTTACTGACATAGCCAAAAACAACTCAGTGGGATATTTTTCTCCAATAAACATGAATATTCTTTAGTGGAAACCTCTATATCCAAATTCTAAATAAAAGGATCTAGTCTAGGGGTACCTGGATGACTCATTCAGTTAGAATCGACTCTTGATTTTGGCTCAGGTCATGATTTCACCATTATGAGATCAAGCCCCACATAGGGCTCCGCACTGGCAGTGCGGATCCTGCTTGATATTCTCTTTCTCTCCCTCTATCTGCCCCTCCCCCACTCACACCCATGCTTGCTCGCTCTCTCTCTCTCTCAAAATAAACATTTAAAACAAAGGATCTAGCCTATAAAATCAACATCATTAACATAAAATCTAAAAGTAATTTTGTTTCAAAAGTTCCAAATATATAAATTAAATGACAGATGTTAAAATTCAGTTCTTTCTTTCATTCTTCTTTCCCTTCTCTTTCTGAATAATTCCATGCTAAAAGCCACCAGGAAGGGCAGAGCAGTGGAAGTGTCCCATGGTGGCTCAGAGAAGTGAAGGAGGGCATCCACCCTGGAGGCAGCAAGGAGGGGAAGGGTGCCTAGTGAAAGGTGTGTGGGCCTAACTGGTGAAGGATGGCTTCTGCCCAGTGGGGCAGGCTAGGGGTGAGTGGGATGAGGAGCACATCTGGCTGTGTAATGAGCGGCCCACACATGTGGTCAGAGTCCAGGCAGGGTAAAAGGGGGTCTGTGAGGGAAGGCTTCCCAGTACAGGGTACCGACAGTCAAACAGACTGAGAAATGCAGGAAGAAAATGAGAGGATGTCTTAGAAGTCCTGATGGAAAATTACTAATAACCAGGAATTCTGTGCCCAGTCAAGCTATCAATCAAGCATCAGAAAATAATTAAGTTATTTTTAGATACATAAGGTCTGAACAGGTTTCCTCCATTTACTCTTTCTCAGAAAGCTAAGGAGGATGAGTTCCAGCGAATGAGGGAGCACAGTGCAGGAAACAAAAGGTGCAACACAGGAATACGAAGAAGAGAACCCCCACCACAGGAGAAGGGAGAGCTGAGTACCAGATATAGAGGGAAAACAGTCCAGGCGGGAGCAGGTGAGGAGGTCAGGAGTCTCCAGGTTTCTTCAGGAAGGAGATACTGAAAGACTAACTGATGTGAATGGATGTTTTGGGAGAAACTAATGAGTTCCTGGTCAAAGAAGTGATAAATATGTAAAACATTAAGCACATAAACAACTAGACTTATTAATTTTAGAAAAGCAAATGCTGAACAAGAAAGGGAAAGTAATTATATCTTACCACATGGCACAAGTCTGCAAAGTGTTCATCATCATTGTAAGGTAATAAACACTGAACATTGATCTAGCTCAAATGATCACATAACAGTATTGGAAAGATGGGGCCATGAGAAGGATGCAAGTGTGTGGTAGTTGTGGCGGAGACGGTATAAGGTGGGAGAGGTGAAAGCAGGTTCCTCATTATTTGTATATGTCAAGAAATAATATTAAAATAATTGGAAACATTAGGAAATAGCTACACTGAAATTAGAGATGTAAAGTTAAATTAATACTGTTGATATTAAAATATGAATTGCTTTCAACTACTTCCCCTTGGCCCTTACCATTTCAGTTTAAGTTGATCTGACTTCCAGTTTGTATCACCTGCATCTCTTGCCTCCAGGTTTTCTCTGGCCTCCAGAACCCACTTTGCCAAAACACCCTAAGTGCTGGAGAAATAATGGACTGGGAACAGCCTCCACCAATGAACTCAAGAGTAGGTTTTTATACCCCAGCTCTCTCATTCCTTGGGTCAGATAACTCTGAGGTGAAGGGGTTATTCTGAACCACTTCTCAGAGATCCCCAGCAGGGTTAAGCTGACCACAGAGGTAATTTCCTGGGTAAAATGTCAATTACTAGCTTTTTTCTCTGTCCTATATGACTCTACCAATTCCCCACCAGAGTGTATGGGATCATGTTCGCAAGAAAATGACTTGCTCAAGGCACTATTGCAAAATTCGCTTCAGGGAGATCCTATGCTGAGACGGCTGAAAGAGATAAAAGTGGTTAATCTCTGAGGCAAAAGAAATGGGAGGGAGAATGGAATGTCTTATCCATCACCCATGAGGCCATTTGAATTTTTTCTTTTCCTAAAACAATCCTAGGAGGAAATTGATGTCTCTGCTTGAATTGCTGAAGAGAACTTACTAAAATGAGGAGTTGAACAGAACCCCCTTTGCCTGCCTGCTTAGATTTTCAGGCTATTTCAGAGATGGCAGGCTTGTCCTAAGCTTCCAGGTCAGACAAGGAAGCTGGCTGGAAGATCTGTCCAGTACTTTGTCCGTAGTCCTTGGTTATTGAATTCAGAAACATAACCATCTGTAGGCACAAACTGTGTTCAAACCCCAAGTGTCTTTTTGTTGCTTCTAGTTTGAAATAGGTAGCATTAGTTGGAATCCTTTCAAAAGTTTTACTTTATTAAAGATGAAAAGAAAGCATTCCAGAGGTCAACTTTTCTCTGGGGTAATTTAAAAAGATGTGAAATTGTCGAGTATTTTAACCTACATTGGGTTCCTAGCAAGATTTCTCTCTTTTCAAAATCACATTGGTGAATAGAATTGGTTCTACCCTCTACTCAAGTCACATTTTCATCAGCAGTAAATTAGTGGTGTGGGGATGGTATGAAGAAGAGGAAAAACCAACACCTGTATTCCTCAAAGCCCAGTCTTATTATCCTGACATTCTGACAGCTTATCATGGACCTCCTTTAACACATTTCAATGTCTACTAGTATCTCTGATCCATAGATTTTCACATGTATTAAACAACTGTTTTCTTATAGTTTTTTTTGAAACCGTCACCAAACAAGAATCCCAGATTGCCAGTCCTCCCTAGGACATGACTTCATGTGGACACATCCTGAACTCTGATCTTCTAACACCAAATGAAATCCCAAAACCAACTTAGGGTCAGTGTCTGCCTATCCCTTGTGTCCAGGCAGAGCAGAAAGCACTCACAGAGAACTGCTGCCCACAATTGAAGTCCTCCAAGAAAAAAATAAACTGAGGTTAGCAATCCATCATTCAGACCTTTGACACCTGTGGATGGAGAAATTTGAACCAGAAATGTCATCTAAACCTGAGACTTAGCAGCACCCTTGAGTCTTTATCAGTGGCATATAGGTTTCCAGTTACATTTATCAGTGGTAATGATGAATTTGCCCTGCCCAGCCACATTTCTTACTAGCTACTGAGTGGCCAGAGGAACAAGTTAGCATAGCAAAATAAGCTGGGCTGCAAGAGAATCCCATAGGTGACTTTGGTCCCTGCGGGGCTCAGCTCCCCCTACCAGTGGCTCCCCTGGCAGCGATTTTTGGGGTGTCTACTATGAAGGGCATTTAAGTCAGCTTCATCCTTTTGTGAAGACTACTCTTCTTTGGCTCTATTCTTATTTTCTAGGCCTTTCTCACTCCCTCTCCCTGCCCCTAGTCAGTCTGGGCACCTGCAGGCCACCGCTGCTCTAGTCTCCGTAAATTCCAAGAGTGGCCCAAAGTTACCAGGGAAAAAATCATCAGAGATACTAAGTAGTCATACCTGAATACTAAAGGCTACTTTCTGCAAATTGTGCAGTTGATAGAATGCAGGGTATTCCTGAAAACCTCTGTAGGCATGCACAAGGCCAAGCCTAAGGGGCATTTCCAACCTTCTTGCCGAACAAACACACTCCAAAGCCAAGAGATAGTGTGGTCCCTGGCTATTGGACCTTATTTAATAATATTTTCCCAGAAAGAGTTTGTTCCTTTCCCAGAACAGTGGAGCAGAAACACTATCTAGGTTCTGGCTAGTGTCTCTAGAATATAACATTTGAACATGCATACGTTAAAATTGTCAAAGTCTATAAAATATATTGTGAATTTCACATTGCTCACATTCAGATTACATTGGTTGTGGATAATTTTTTGCAATCTGAGTCTGCTCCCTTCTCATCTTCTCAACTCTGCCCTTCTAATCCCCTCTTCTAAGGCTCTGAGGCTGAGTACCTATGATAGTTTAGAAGTATAGTTTTGGTTTTGACTTTCATTGTCACTGTCCTTTCAGAGTCAGGCAGAATCCTGCCAGGAATTCAAAACACCAACGTTTTAGTACAAACTATCATTTCCAGATGTGGAATTTTAGGTAAATCACTAAAGGCCTCCATTTTCTTTAGAAAATGTAAAAATGAAGACTTATACTAGACCATTTCCAGGAATCTTCTCTTTTTAATGTCTGGACAATAATTTCAGTATTTGCCATTAAAATGGTTTTCAGTAGATTCAGGGCACTTCTGTAATCTTTACATAGTTTAGTTAGGTACTGGACCATAAAGGACCCTTTAGTTTTACCCCCAAACACAAACTGAGTTGAGTGCAATACCATATAAACTTAGTTTATTTGTAATTTCAGTGCCTGTAATTTTAGTTTCCAGTTCTCTTATTTAAATATGAGTTAAAAACATTCAAAATAGTTCAGTACTTCACTCTTATAAACTGTATTTTTACTATTATATTATTTTATTATTATAAACTGATTTCCAAGAAGGGTCATTCTGGTCAGAAAATTTCTGGGCCCATATGATTTCCTTCATACCACGAGTTAACCTCCGCACGAAGCTGAGGGAGTCTCTGCATTGCTTTGGTGAGGTCAGCAGTGTCTTGAGGGAAGATGAACGGCCACGTGGGTTAGGGATGAGATTTCCCCCAACTTTGATCCTAATCACTGAAAAGGCACTGAGTGGGGTTACCATTTTTCTAATCTCTAAGTCTTTGCTTATAATTAGACCTTAGTTTCTTATTTTTGTCCTAATATATTTTCTTATAAAAATTTCCTTATTCTTCTTGTAATATCACAAAGATCTGTAATTATAAGCTAGCTGAACAAAGACCACATCATGTTCGGTATTTAGAAATGTCTAGCCGCCTTTGGGTGGCTCCATTGGTTGAGTGTCCACCTTTGGGTTAGGTCAGGATCTCACAGTTTATGAGTTTGAACTCCACATCAGGCTGTCTGCCATCAACACAGAACCGACTTTGGATTCTCTGTCTCTGTCTCTCTCTGCCCCTCCCCACTCACAGTCTCTCAAAAATAAATAATCATTAAAAATTAAAAAAAAAGTCAGATGTCTAGTTGGTAATCATAATTTAATAATAATAACAATAGTAATTAATGCAAGTATTAACACAGATGGCTAGGAAACAGCTCAGGAGTGTCAGAGCAAATATATTTGTCCTTTCAATTATAAATTATATTTCATAATATAAGTACTATTATACTTAATAATAAATAAGGGGAAAAGCATTGAATAATCAGTAATACCAAAGACAATTGGAATATATTTTAATACAGTTGAATTCCAAAGTCATTATTTAATAGCTCTGCTTTGAGTTTTGCCTCACAATAGGGACAAACAAAAATGTGAGTGTGTGTGTTTAGCAGAGGCTGTATTGAGTAATGATTATTAATGCCAGGGTGAGAAACCAATACAAATGAATGGCCTGGTGGTCCAGAGGGCCCCCAGCCTGCTGTGTTGCACAGTGACACAAATCTCGTGTAAGCTTTTCAGCCAGTCAGTCTTTGCAGGACACTCCGGCCCATTCTCAGTAGCCCTGGCTGGGCTGTGTCAGGAATGTTTGGACAGCATAATTGAACTTAGGGGGAGAGAAATGCACTTCCTTTACATCATCTGTGAACCAGTGCTAGATGTGAAGCATCCTTTAGACCACTAGTGTGCCTCTCAATCATTTCTTTCCCGTGTCCTCCAGAAAATCCATGCTAATCATTCAATGAAGAGAACTTATCACCTTTTCGCTCCACAAACTCCAACTACTTTCCCAGTTTTGCTATTCTTTTGTGGCACTTTCCTAAACCTGTCCTCAATTCCACAGCCTTAGTTCAGGCCCTGGTCAGTACTCAGGTGGACTGTAGCAGTCCTTCATTGCATGGGCTCTGGGATCTTCCCCCTATAGTAGACTAATTCCAGTAACACCCAGTGCAGAGTCTTTCATGCCCATTCCTCTCAGGATGCAAATTCCTTAAACCCAAAGCCATTCCGGAGATAATCTGTGCCTCCAGGTGCATTTCTTAACAAGTCCCTCACAGGAGGAACCCTCTGGCCTACGCAAATCCAACCAGTAGCAAATCTCTGGATGTGACATCCTGTCTTGCCTTTAATCAAGCCTTTTCTTCTGCCCAGCATGTCATTGTTCTACACCTCCTTATCTTCATGGAGAACTTAATATATCCTTCAAGATCTCACCCAAGGGTCTCTACGACTATGATTATATCAGAACCTTGTTGATATGTGGTCAGCTGCTTGAGTATAATGGCTGTCATATACAACAGTGGCTTGTTTTCCTCCTTCAGATTTCATCTCATCCTATTGTGCTTGGCCTTTCTGTTTCTTGGCCATCCCAGGTCTCAAAGTCTTTCCTCTGGCTCTTCCCTTTGCTGAGATCCATTTCCTGTCCCCAAACCTGCTCTTCACAGGACTGGTTAATTCATCATTCAAGTATCAGCTCAAATACTACCTCTGTAGAGAGGTAGTCTCTGGAGAGACTGTCCCAGATCCATAGCTGCCGTTTCCCCCACCCCCACATCCTCCCTATCACTCTCTTACCGTCCTGTTTTATTTTTACTGGAGCATTCATTGCCATCAGAAATGGCCTTGCTATCTCCATGTTTATTTGTTCCTTTCCTCAGTTCTTCCAACCCTTACTAGAACATATTCCTTTGCCTGGGATGCACTACCTTGTCTGCACATTCACCCGTATAACCCTAGTGCCTACAGTAGTGCTTGATACACAGTAGGTATCAGGAAATATCTTTGGAACTATAATATATAGGGTTTGCAACTTTAGGAATGGGGATAAATAGGGTTATGAGTATAGGTTTCCTGGTGAGTGGAAGCAAAACGAGAGGCATCTTAACCTGACCCCATTGCCACCTCTTCAGCAACTCTGTCCTGAGTCATTATTTGAATGTTCTTCCTTTTTGTCTTTCATAGCTGTCTTCGTTTGTTAGAGCATATTCACTGGAGCCAAACTATTTAGGTTCAAGTCCCAGTTCTGTCTACATATGTTCTAGCAAGTAATTCAAGCTCTCTGTGCCCAAGTTTCCACATCCATAAAATGATGCCTGCCTCATGGGATTGTTGGGATGATCATAATATGTGCAAAAAAAAAAAAAATAAGTGGCCATAATAAGTACAATATTCATGTTAGTCATTAATATTAGTTGTTTTCTATCATGTGGAAACAGGACACAGTTGACAAATTCAAATAAAAGAAGTGTTGGTGGGGGAGAAATGTGATAGGGAACGTGTGTGTGGCAGAGAAATGAGAGCAGTAGGACGTTTGCTTCCAGAAATTCAAAACAACATAATTTGTTAATTATACATTTAGATATTTGTAATACACACATATATAGGAAATAAGAAAGTTACTTAGAGTACCTCCATGATTTTGTGTTGAATGTTATAAATTTTATTTAAAAATCATGTAACAAAACCCATATTGCCTTTTAATATTTTAAAATAATATCCATTATATCAAAATCTCAAGCATCTAAAAAATTGTAAAAACCATGATTCAAGTCAACAATGATGTGATTTGAGATTCAGTGGGTAAACATAACTTCATTTGTCTATGAAGAATTTACTCTGTTCCTTTCTGGCTTTTTCAAGGCTTTCAAAAGTGATCATTCCTCTTGGCAGCTGCAACTTACTCTTTTCTGTTTCCAGTATGTCCTCAGCTTCACCTTAAATAAAGTACAGAAATATGCAGGGTGACAAAACGGACATTAGTATTTTCTTAGAAGGCCAAATTGCTATATCCCAATGACAAGCTGTAACAGTGTTGGAGGTATGCCCCTAAATCTCACATTCAGATGTTTCACCCATTGTCCTCAGGGGAAGGAAACTCCTAAAGGAAGGTCATTCTTTCCTTTGGGAGGAAAGGAATTCTGAACACTCAGACATAAATCAGATGCCATAGATTTTATTTGATAGATATTTACATTTTAAAATGTAAAAGAAAAATAAGACCACATAATATTTTTTCCCTTGAAGGAAAGTCAGGATGGTAAGCCTTAGTTGTGTTTGGAAGGGTTTGGAATGGAGAAGCTAAATATAGTCTTTGCTATATTGCCCCTTAATATATAAATGATATACATAAGAGAAAATAAAGTTTATTAAAATTTTGCCTTTTTGGAAAAGCTAATCTTTTATCTGAAACCACTTATAAATACCCAAAATAATATTAAAGTTTCTTTAGTCTGTATGCATACATACACACAAGAATATACATTTTTATAAACAATTCCTCTTTCAAATAACAGCAAGTATTTTCTTGGACTCATTTGAAGACTAATTAGCAAAATTAAAAAAATTATAATGTACATTGTTGACATTCTGTAAACTTTCTTGGAATGAAGGCAAATATTTCCTTTAAGTACCTCTATTTTAGCACACAGTTAATTTGTACTCCAGACCCAAGAGGGCAGGGTTATAATTTTTAAATTATAATGTTTCAACCATCTGTAAACATTTTTTTTATTGCCTCTGTCTTAAGTAGTAAGCAAAAATCATTATAAATGATGTGTAATTAGATAAGCCTTTGATGACATACTCGATGTTTCCACGTGATAGTGTCTCACATACGGCAAATTCTCACCATGTGTTTGCAGGAAGGCTGTTGATAAATTCAGTCAAACAAGGCTTGTATATCTTGGGTCATCAACGATTAACAGGGCTGAATGTTATAACCTCAGCTGTCGAAGATGGCACATTTCCTGGTAGATCAGAGGAGCCCAACATGGGCTCTAACTCACAACCCTGAGGTCAAGACCTGAGCTGGGATCAACTGCCTTAGTCCGCCAGGTGCCCCTGTATTTTGTTTTAAACAGGAAATTCCTACAGTGTGTCTTGTAAAGAGAGTTGGGGAGGGAGAGGGACGCAAAACCTGAGAGACTATTGAATACTGAAAACGAATGAGGGTTGAAGGGGGAGGGGGTGGGGGAAGGGGGGTGATGGTCATGGAGGAGGGTACTTGTGGGAAAGAGCACTGGGTGTTGTATGGAAACCAATTTGACAATAAAATATTAAAAAATAAAATAAAATAACTTTGTAGGTTCTGTGGACTCTGATGGACCTGTAATAAAATTATTTCCCAAATACACACAATGTTCACAGAAAATAACCTTGATCTCTCTTAGTAATATGTTTAAGTGAATGCTGTGTAACAGATTTGACATTTAATAGTACCTGTTAATTTTTATGAGGCACTGAGAATTCTAATGTCCATATAAACAATGAAACACAGTTGAATTCAGACTAGTAAGTTCTTATTTTCCCCCATTCTTTTTTTATTGTGGTAAAATACATATAAGCTTTCCTGTCTCAACCATCTCGAGTTGTACAGTTTAGTGGTATCAAAAACATTCACGATGCTGTGCAGGCAGCCCTGGCGTCCATCTCCAGAGCTCTTCATCTTGCAAAATCAGACTAATGAATTCTTAAGCAGATGAGTAACATGAAACTGAGCAGGTTATTGAAATGGGCTTTAACATTGGTAAATCAGTTGTGTTGTTAGTCTCCTGCGTAAAATGAGATTGCACTCCAAAGTTTAATTTGTATGTCAGTGTTTAATGCATTTTCCCATAGTAATAATGCAATAAGTAAATTTCTAGTCCATCAACAAAAAACTATTTAGCCCACAATATAGCTGAACTATGATGCTAACAATGCTTGACCGCCAGGGGACATTTTTGCAAAGTTTCTGTGTGGAAAATGTATTTCCATCTTCAAGTCTGAATTTTTAAGAACACGTAACCCTTGAATCTCCCTAGGCCTGGGAAAGAGAAGTTCTACTGCCTGCTCCCAATACCTGCAAAGGATTCTGTACTTCCTCCTTTCCTGTAACAAATCCGTCCCCCCTGAGCTTGAGAGACAGTGATTTGCCCACAGAGAGCCCATGAGAGGAAAGGCGAGGGAAAGCACTGTTTCCAGTGTGCTCTGGGTTAGAGGCTCAAGAAGAAGGAACAGTGACAGTGCTGTTTTCTAGGAAAATAAAAGCCAGAGTTCTGTGAGAGCAGCATGGTGCTGGGGGCTGTTTAACAACCAGCTCTCCGGGAAATAAACATAAGTTTATTATAAATTTTACCTATATAAAATGTATGTAGCACACAATTTATAAAAAATAACAAAATGTTCAGTATACTTTATCACAAATTTCCCATAGCAAATTGATTCCCAGAATGTTTTTAGTTTTTTTTAGCTGAAATATTACATTCATAGCTGAGCTATAGATGCAGTTGGTGAGAGAGTATAATTTCAACATGAATGATAGTTGGTATTTTCACTTATACTAATGAGTGGGACGAAAGTGGAAACAGTGACATATGTTGGAACTTTATTTGTTTGAGAATGATGTAAACAAGTTGGCTGAATCGGATAACAGTTTTTATTTTATTTTACTTTATTTATTTTTCTGATAACAGTTTTTAAATGTTGGGAGAATATTTCCTCAATTATGCTAATTACAGTGTAATAGCTACTGACACAACAAACATTTAAGCATAATCTACAGTATTAACATTTTCTTTATCACTTTCCTAAATCTAGACCATGTTGGCAAGCTTTCTTAAAAGAGCCAGACAGTAAATATTTTAGGCTTGTGGGGCCTTTTGTCTCTATTGCAGTCACTTAGCTCTGTGGTGGTAATGGGAACATGTTCATAGACAGTTCAGAAGTCAATGGGCATGTCTGTGTTTTAATAAAACTTTATTTTCAAAAACATGTGGCCAGCCTGCAGGCCATAGGTGTCCACCGCTGGCTTAGACAATCAACAAAATAGTAGGTCAAGCCTTGATTTGGTGTTTGCAGATTTCCATGTGTAGATATTCCCCCCAGGACCAACTTCAGGCTACCAATGGGATGCCACTGAAGTTGGGGTTGTGTCTGCATCTTATTCTGTCTTTAAGTTGTATGTGCATTTCTGCTGTACAGATACAGTAGATATACAGAAAATAGCTACACATAAGAGTACAATAGTAAAATAACAAAAACCATATAAGTGTATATTACTCTTGTTTTAAGTATAATTTAATATTTTTGTAATTTATTTAATTATAAGTTTATGTAATTTAATTTTTACTAATGACTATTTAACTATTTAAGCTTACAAATTCCTGAAAATTTGATAGTTCTCATGAGCTGATATGAGCTGACTCTAGCACACTGCTGTAAGAGGGAGCAGAAATGTTGGTCACTGGAAGCTCAGAGAGAGGGGTCTTGTCAGAATGTTCAATCATAAATGAAGGGGTCATAAGGAGAGGAACCTTGAACCAGAAGATGAGTCATAAATACACTCTGCTTCACCAAAAACTGACCTCTCATTCTCTGGAGAAGCGTTCCATATCCTAAGTCGTACTGGTAGGTGAAGACGAAGCCTAACGGAATGACCGGGAAGAGGAAGGCTGGCTTCCTCCTTCTTACTGCCCTGGTTCGGGAGCAAAAAAGAAGAAACATCAAGAATGGCCTGCAAATACTTATCTCTGTACTTAATGAAAAAAAATGTACCTGCTTTTTGGAAGACATGTCCTCCATTTTAGAAGGTACTTAGTTTATTTGAGTCTTTTACAGAAATAGGATTTTCTTGCCCACAACCCCTCCCTAGAGTCTGCTGCTCACAAGAGCAGAAACTAATTTGCTCATTTGTATTGGACATTGAGGCTCAGATTAATCATTTTAAAAATGGTTCAGTTTCGTTCTATGCCCCTTAGAGACTGTGGAGATAAATTTGCAGAGGACTTCTTCTATCTCAGTGTCAAGTCACTCCTATAACTTATAAAATGGAGAAAAAGATAGAAGAAATCTGAGATACTAGAGATAGAATTAACTATTTCTACCCTGGTTCTACAGTTATCTCCATGGACTAAGCTATCAGGGGTTACTGTGTTTACATATATACTCTTTGTACCAAAGTCCTATCTTGGCCAACTTGATGATAATATGTAATGTGAAAAGCAAAAAGAAGTAAATTACTTGACAAGTTTAAAGTAAATAACAAACATACCCAGCTGTTAAAGAGATGGCTGCAATGCCAAAAAATGTTCCAAAATATTTGAGGAATTCTCGAGACCAAGCAATCTGCAAAGCCATTTGCCTTTCTCTCATTTCATTCTGCATCATTAGCTGTCTTTCCAGCTGAGGATGAAACAAATAACAAAGTCTGGTTACTCATCTTTTGATTTGGAGCACAGAATTAATAGCTCTTCCAGAAGATTTTCATTCTTCATTTGCTTTTATTCATCTTTTTTTTTTAATCTCAGTAGACTTTGACTAAAGTTCCTCTGGACAGCTATCAACAGCTGTCACCTTGGCAGTGAAATATCCCTGGGTTATATTTGTGTGTGTGTATGTAATGTGAAAAGCAAAAAGAGTATACACACACACATATATACAGAATGGATATGATATTCTTCTTCTGTGTCCTCAGTCTTGAATGGATGTGATCTGGAACTTTTATTCAACCCTAAAATATATGTTCAGCCTTTTGTGTCATTTGTGAGGAAAGATCCATGTGCCTTTCAATCCAAGTACATATTATTGGCCATTATTACAAATTGCACTGAAATCATTTTGCTTTCCAAATTTATCCAGCTACAAATTGACATTCACTTAATGTAGCAGGTCCATATCATTTCATCATATAATGGTAGAGGGGTATTATTTTGAGACATCAATAGAGATTTTTCTTTGCCACAATTTTCTTTTTGCCTCAAGTGTTTTATCACCTAAGTCAGTATCTTCCACTACATTGGAGCAGAAAGCAAATACACCCCAGAGCACAGGAGACTGGATTTCTGAAGGGATATTTAGAAAACACAAGAGACCCAACTGTCCGACAGCCCATTATTTTGAGAAATTCAGAGTCTTTTTAAAAATGTTTTTATATTTATTTTTGAGAGCAAGAGACAGAGGGAGAATGGGAGAGGGGCAGAGAGAGAGAGCGGGGAGACCCAGGATCCACAGCAGCTCCAGGTTCTGAGCTATTAGCACAGAGCCGAACATGGGGCTCAAACCCACGAACCATGAGATTATGTATGACCTGCGCTGAAGTCGGATGCTTAACTGACTGAGCCACCCTGGCACCCCAAGAAGGTCAGATTCTTGAGAGAGAAAAGTTTTTTAAATTCTAAAATCTTGGCACATTAGCAGAACATAGAGGAGAGTAAGCATAGAATTCATGACGTAAACCATAGGGTGGAAAGGAATGAGAAATAACGTGACTCAGTTTTTACTTCTTGCCTTCTTTCTACTGTGAGAAGGAACTAGAAGAGAAGGAGATTTTAGATTTAAAGATGGGCTTGGCTCCTTGCCCCTTCTTAGGAGTTGAAACTCTGGAGGGTTGTGATAGGTTTGCGGTTTGGGGATCCCCGTATAGAGAGCGCCTGTCAGCCTGTCTTCTGTTGGGAATTCTGGGAAGGGGCAACTGAGGAGGAGCAGAAATGGTTGCAAGGCAGATCTAGGCTTAGAGCAGACCTGAGAGAGGCCACCCAGTCTCCCTCAGCTGCTCGGGAGTATGAAGAATGTTTGCAAGGTTCCTATGTCAACCTGAAGAGGGGCACAGAAGGTAGTTGAAAATTGAAAGCAGGTCTGGGCTTGCCAGATAGTCTACAAAACCTAGAGCGTAGGGACTCCTTAACAGACACTTAGGTAGGGGCCATAAACCACGTGCTGGGTAGGGAAAGTGGCTGGATTTCAGAGAATTAGCAGAGTCCAGAGATTATGGCCTAGCCAACCTGAAACATGGTTGAATACCCTTTGAGGAAATAACCTGGCACTGTCCAGGCTGATCAAACAGAAAATAACAGCAGAGAAGCCTCCTCCAGCGAGAGTGGTTTTGCATACATTATTATTTAGCATGTGAAATGTATCCTTGCTAATTATTTAAAAACTTACATGATAGTTCATAGTATCCCCCCAAAAGTGATGTAGATGCATCAATTAATCATTTGTGTTGTTATCAAAATGTAGCTGAATCCATCCATGAAACAGATGAATGCAAGATTAGTGGTTCTGAATCTTACCTGCACATTGTGAGCCCCTAGGGAGCTTTTCAAAGTCCCAATGCCTCCTAGGCTCACATCTCAGACGAATGAAACTAGGATCTGGAGTTAGGACCAGCCATTAATATTTTTTAAAGGTTGCCAGGTAATTCCATTGGTCTGCTAGGCTTGAGAACCACTGCCTGAAAAAACTCACAGCCTAGGGTTTTCCAGCCAGAGATCAAACTGAAAGTCAGTCTGAAAACTGATCAGATTCCGGGCGTTCTCAAAAGATTGAGAACAGAGGGCTTTTTCAGGGTGGTAGACGAATCTGTATGGTACTGTTGTGGTGGAAATGTGACACTCTGCATTTGCCAAAGCCCTTTAAACTTAACGGCACAAAGAGTGAACCTCATTGTGTACAGTGATGGGGCATGCTGGATGGGATTCTGGGACAGAAGAGGAAATTAGGGGAAAACTAATGAAATTTGAATATGGAATTTATTTAATAGTGATATACCAATGTTAATTTCTTAGTTGTGACTATTACATAACATAATGTTAGAGATTAACTGTAGAGTATACTAAGTGTAGGGTATCCAAGACCCCTGTCCTCTTTATATATTTTTTTAAGTTTATTTATTTTGAGAGGGACAATATCCATGGTGGAGGGGCAGAGAGAGAGGGAGACAGAGCATCCCAAGCAGGCTCTGCACCATCAGATGCAGGGCTCAAACTCACAAAACCATGAGACCGTGACCTGAGCCGAAACCAAGAGTCAGACACTTAACTGACTGAGCCACCCAGGCGTGCCTGTCCTCTTTTTCTGTAAAACTAAAGCTGTTCTAAAATTTATTTTAAAAATGGTTATGAACAAATCTTATTTTCTGTGTCTCTTCTAATAAGAATAGAGGCATTCATCTCTGTATATCATAGATAAATTGTGAAAATCAGCAAGATTGTGTATTTGCAATAAACTCTGAGCCTAGCGTAAAAAAAAAAAAAAAACTATGCATACGCTCTCCATAGGCAGAAAATTCCTGATGAAAGATATCACTGAGCTATAATTTTAGTTATCAATTAAAACTTTATTATCTCATACTTCATAAATTATGCTTTAAATCATAGGCCTAGATCTAAATCCTTTTAAAATTTCAAAGTAATTAATAAATTTTATTATCAAACTTTTTCAGTAGCCAAAAAGGGATAATTATATTATATTAATTTACCAATAATAGGCATCATGTAAATAAATGTACATTCATTTTCACCCTTCTTACCCAAATTAATGACATATAAGAAATAAGAGCAAAAGCGAACATGCATAGTAAGTTTCCTTAGGAGTTTTTTTAATTAAAAATTGTTTTTCAATGTTTATGTATTTTTGAGAGACAGAGCATGAGTAGAGAAGGGGCAGAGAGGCAGGGAGACACAGAATCCAAAGCAGGCTCCAGGCTCTGACCTGTCAGCACAGAGCCCGACATGGGGCTTGAACCCATGAACTGTGAGATCATGACCTGAGCCGAAGTCAGACACTTAACTGACAGCCACTCAGGTGCCCCTCCTTAGCAGTTTTTAAACCGAAATCGTAAATGTAAAATTCGTCATCCTATTTTAAAAGAATTTGAGATCTTTTTATAATACTAGAGGTTTTTTGTCCCTTTCTTTTGATACTGCTTTACAGCAATGTTCCTGATTACGACTTTAGACTCTGATGTTCTTATAGGTTTCTCTGATACTAGTTTAACAGTTATAGAACCACAATTCATTTTAAAGAGAACATAATAAAGGAGAACTAGCTTATTAAAAATAATGGTACATAGGGGCACCTGGTTGGCTCAGTCTGCTGTGTCTGACTTTAGGTCATGATCTCACCATTTGTGGGTTCGAGGCCCACATCAAACTCTGTGCTGACAGATCAGAGCCTGGAGCCTGCTTCAGATTCTGTATCTCCCTTTCTCTCTGACCCTCCCCTGCTCACACTGTCTCTCTCTCTCTCTCAAATATAAATTAAAACATTTAAAAAATTTAAAAAAATGTTAAGAACAGCCACAAAATTACTGATTTCAGTAATTTGTCAATCTCTTTAGTTTCAGAAGGGACAGTTACATAAAGTTCCACAGACCACTTAATGCAAGTTTCCCCTTAATACAATAATAAAATGGTTAAATTTCACTTGGACATGGAAAACATTTTCATAACTCAAAGAAGGCAGTGACATTTTCCTATAAATTATCTTCGTTGCATTTTTTTCCATTGGAGCCTTTTCTATTTTTGAGAAATAATTAGGCTAATCTAAAAAAAATTCAATTACTTCTGTGTTTTTAGTTCCCAGTGGTCTTTTAACCTATGTGTAATATAGTCCCAAATAACAGAAAAGTTGTGTTTTTATTTGTTTAATTGGGCAATGCCAAAAAGAATTCTATGTGTCCTGCAATAAGAGAGGTTTTGGTTTTTATAAGAAATGAAAATATTTCATATTTGTCTCAGTCTTTATTAAATTAACAGATTTTATTGATACCCTCTAAACTAAAAGCAGAATCAGAATTCTAGGTAAACAGAACAGAAACTAAGGTTGTTCACATGGGGCATCTGTAATGAAAGCTGTAACAAGTGATTTATCTTTAATTGGCTCTACTGATATATATGTTTTAAAGTTTGTTTACTAGAGAGAATGAACAGGGGAGGGGCAGAGAGAGAGGGAGACTGATAATCCCAAGTAGGTTCTGCAATGTCGGCACAGAGCCCAATGTGGAGCTCGAACCCAGGAACTGTGAGTTCATGCATGACCTGAGCTGAAATCAAGGGTCAGACACTCACCCAACTGAGCCACCCAGATGCCCTGCTCTACAGATATTTTAAATGCTCAACATCCAATAGGTAGTTTGGGGAGAATCCAGAAAGGGAAATGAGTAAGAAATTCAAGTTAAAAAAACCTATTTTTAATCAATAACTTATGAAAATAATTGAACATAAACAAAATTGCAGTAGTATTTAGAAGCTTAAAAACTTTGCTTATAGCATCTTGTTACATATCTTCCAGTAAAGATTAAACACAGTTAAGTCCATTTTTACTCTTAGATGTTTGAAAACAGTAAGGTCTCCCTAAGTAAAAGATAAGAATGCCACCTTGGCAAAAACCTTTTATGTTAAGTTATGGATTCCAAAATATATTGACTTTCCCCAAGGAGATCAGAAGATGCTAACAAGATAGGCAGAGCCTAGGAAAGAACAAAGACTATTGACCTTCTCAGCCATTATCTAAAATTCTTTAAAGACCACTCCTACCTGGGTCTGGTACTGAAACTGAAGACAATTCCACAGCTGAAGTAAAAAACAACAATAAGCGTGTTTTCTTTAATCCCGGTTTCCCTTATTTTAAAGAGTACATATTTCTTAGTTTGATAATTACTGTCCCACAATCCTAACTGTGCACAAAACTAAAACCTCTATAATACTTAGAACTAAGACTCTTAGAACCAAATTATGTTTCAAAAAATAAAATCAGAAAATCCTTAAACTGCAAGATGCTTATTTCTACTTCATTGTGGAAGCTGATACACTAAAAATAGTAATATGACTCGCGAGGTGTTAAGCACTGTACTAGTTTACACACATTGACTTTCGCACGCAAACCCTATGACATTGGTCCTTGAGTTGAAAAAAATGGTATCCACTCCAACTATTAGTTTAAACAAAATGACAATTTTTGCAGGGTATTTGGCAGCTTAAGAATTTCTGGGGAGCCATGAAAATCAGTTCGCATTCTATACTGTCAGGAACAACACAGCCAGGAGAAATGCACTGCCAGAACATGGAACTTTCCAGGGAGAACCCCACAGCTACTGTCTCCTGTCACAGATACTTAGGACCAAATGCTGAGACTCCACCTCCATATCCCCAAAGTACCAGTCACTTCTGCGACAGTGGTTACTAGAAGGATCCAGTATCTTTTTGGAGCTTTACAGTGCCCACGTCCACCTCCGAAGTCTCCTTCGGGCATGCCTGCTTGGCACAACCAGCTTGGTTGTGAAACCCAGCTGCAAGGGAGTCTGGGAAATTTGCCTTTCACTTTTCATCCTCTGTTGTATCCACAGGCACTCTGTAAGGGACTTGGAATGGAACAGAAGTCAAACAGTCCAATCCATATTAACTGCCACAGGAGATATTATCTCAGTTTGCAGTTGAGGAAACTGAGGATCAAAGTTTGAGTGATTTTCCCTGTGGCCTTAGTTATCAAATAACAGATCTGGGATTCTAACCCAGACCTGCCTGTCCCAAAGTCCAAATTTGCAGTCTACTATTAGAGTATACTTGAAGAATCAAGTCAGTATAGAAAATAGGGGTAAGTGGACAGGGTATGTGAGTACCATCTGAAAAACCTTTAGCTTTCCATATATTTGGTGCCAGAAGTTTAGAAAGATTGCACAAAGAGCTCTAAACTGACCTGGGATACAGAGTGGCCTGAATATTCTATTTAAATCTCTTTGAAAGAACCTTAACAACTCACCAGTTTCTCACCAGCATTTCATGCTAAGTGATTTCAGTAACCACCACTTTCTGAATGTGAGCCTCCCACGGTCCTGATAAGACCGCCTTTTCAGTGCCCCAGCATATTCCTCAGAGGACGGACAGCCACCGCCACTTCCGAATAAAGACCAGGGTCTGCAGACTGGACTGTCTAAACATTTCTCTGAGATGTGGCCTCCCCTGTCCATTGCACCGGCATGGGTTTGGGGCTCCAGGATCTTTCCCTGAGAGGGAACAAGGCCCAGCCCATGGCTTTGCAGGGAAAATAGTGTCTGTGCTGAAGACAAGGGCATAACAGAGAGCAACGGAAGTTCTGAAAGGTCAAGACCTGCTCCCCTTCTGTAGACGGGATACAAAAGGAAAAGGAAACTCGTAAGAAGAGATGAGCACTAGAGCCTTTTCCAGAAAAGGTCATTCAGATCCTCTGTTTACTTTCCCCCCAGAATTTCCTGCTTAGCCATCTTCTCTTGGTCTTCCAGTTCCTCGTGATATCATCACCTTGTAATCTCCAACTACCACCTCTTCCTGATGACTTCTGGATTCTAAATCTCCATCCGAGACCTCTTTTCAGTGGTAGATCCTATTTCCAGCTGCCCTGGGAGATGGACGGGCAGGTCTTACCAAAATATCTCTGTGTGCCTCCTGAATCCAGTCTCTGTCTTCCGTGCTGCCTTTATTCCATCATTACCCATCAAAAGAAGTACAGCATTGCCAACATCTGTGTTTTCTGTTCCTAGTTTCTTCCCCATTCCATCCATTTTTTTAACACTTCTCTTTTTGTATTTGTTTATATTCCTGTCTTAAAGCGATTCTTCTATCACTTTCCTGGTGAAAAACTTCCACTGGCTTTTTAGTTTCTAAACATGATGTAGCCTCTTAAAATCCTATTCCAGTTCACCTCTAGGGCTTCATATCCTGTCAGTTTTGTCCTAGACACCAGCCATGAGTCCTGTGTCAGGCATTTTCCCCTTTCCACATATTTTTGTTTCTGGATAGAGACGTACTTTGGGGTTGCATGGACTAGGTTCACATTCTGATTATGTCACTTACTTGCTGCATGATTGTGGGAAAGACCCCTGAATGTCTTAACTCGAATTCTTCTCCCTCCAGGGCAACATTAGCTGCCTCACAGGCCTGCTCTCCTAAATCACATGGCGTATTTGCAAGGGACTGGGGTGCAGAGGTGTGTGTTAGCCTCTGTGTCTTGCTTTTTCTCTCCTCACCTGTCCCTGGTGGTTACCTGGACTTAGAGCCTATTCTTTCACTTTCTTCGCTCTCTCTTTCCTGGAGACTGTACCTGTTTTCC
Organism: Suricata suricatta; assembly: GCF_006229205.1. Classification (NCBI taxonomy): domain Eukaryota; kingdom Metazoa; phylum Chordata; class Mammalia; order Carnivora; family Herpestidae; genus Suricata; species Suricata suricatta. Next base: position 84,906,309 of record NC_043712.1, read on the forward strand.
TGACTTGAGAGTTTCTCTTTGCGGGAGGCCCTCACATCTTTTCTGGAGCACCATCTACTCCCTGAGCAATGCTGCCAGCTGCAGCCATCTATCTGGCATTCCTGACCCTGCCCTCAATCAGCACTGCCTGCATTGCCGTGGTGGTTTCCTCCAGACCAGCAACTTGTCTTCCTCAGAGGCTCCGGGATTCTTCCAGGGGAATGAAAACTTCGGCATTGTTTTCAGCTTACCCCACTTCTTAATCCCCCTCAAGTTCTTTCGCCCGGAAATTCCACTTACTTTTCTTTTGAAATCCCCCCTTTTCTCCATTCTTACTGTCTCCCCTGCTAGCCTCATATACCTAGTCTGTGGCATATCTCTATTAACGAAAGCCCTGTGGCCCAGAGGCCAGACTGCTTGCCAGGGAAGCCTCATTCCATCACTTGCAAACTGTCTGGATTTTGGTAAGTTCTTGCATCTTTCTGTGCCTCAGTTTTCTCATCTGTAAAATGGAGCAAATGACAGTGCCTACCTTTTAAAGAGTTGTTATAAGGATTAAATGAGCAAATACATGCAGAGGTCTGGAGCAGAGCTTTAATAAGGGTTGAATAAAAGTTGCTATTATTTGCCTAGAAAATAGATTCAAAATGGTAAGACTGATTATTTGAAAATATCAATTCTGCCTCTGGTGGTTCCCTGCTCGAAAACTTCTAATGCTTCTATTTTTGCCTCTCTGCTCGGTTTTCCAGGTCCTTCAGACCAGATCTGTGCCCCAGGACAGCCTCGTTTTCAGCTGCAGCCCCTCCCAGCTTTGGTCAGCCTGGCTTCCTACGGTTCACAGTTCTCTAGATGGGATTCCGTTGGTCTCTTCCCAGCCCTGTGACCTCAGGTGAGTCACTACGGATGCATGCACTAGTTTTCTCATCTGTAAAATGAGGATAGCAACAGAACCTACTCGTGGGTTTATGAGACATTTTTATGAGACTAGAAGGAAATTGTGTATACAGAGCATCTTTTTTTTTTTTTTTTTTTTTTTAACATGCCCATGGTTGGTGGAGGAAAGGGTGTCTGTATGGGAAGAGCGAAAGGAGCTTTACACGGTGCCAGCCGGAAATACATTTTCATACACCTTGAAGCCTAAGGAAGTAAAAATATGGTTCAGGAGAAAAAGATAAAATTTCCACACAAATGAACATATGATTCCTAAAAACTAATGATCATTGAGCGATTTACTCCTTGTAAGAGTCTGTTTGGCAGATGGGATAACATCCGCATTCTTCCTGGAGAGAAAGTGGAGGGGTACGAACGACTAGGTAACTCGCCAGTGTCCGCAGTTCTGTTTTTACTGGGTTTTCTCCCGCCTCTTACATACAGAACCTGCAGCTCAAGGGGGACAAAAGGCACATGCAGGTTTGCAGAAGGAGCAGTCAGCAGGGCGGAGCTCCTTCTCCGGACTGTCAATCCAGGGATCTCGGTGACCCCCGTCTCCCCTACTATTTAGTTTCAGTCATGCTGTCATTTAGTGGTTGAAATATGTTTATACAACCTCATTCATGAGGTGTTTAGTTTATTGCAAATGTAACTTACCCAAAAATAATCAATAACTTCCTTATAGAATGAACTTTAATACCCTAGTGGCTGGTTACGAATGAGGTCGCAGTCTCTCACAGATTAGCCCAGCATCTTAATGTTTTTTAGTTGATGAGGACAGGCTAAAAAATAGAAAGAAATGCAAAAATCCTACATTTTCAGCAATATTGGAAATCACTTGTTTAAAAATGTTATTCTGAGGATTGAAATATACTCCTTTAAGCAAGAAAATTTGCAAAAGATTCTGAGCCATTTTAACAGACATTTGTCTAAAAGCTACATGCTGGTTTTACTGTTGGATATAGTATCGATGCTGCTGCCTTCCTAACAGGATACAGCACCTACAGCAGTTTGTTTCCTTATTTATGAACTTAGTCACTTAGTAGTTACACGCCTTTTTCTAGGTGTATCCGAAGGTGGTTTGAACGTCACGAACCTCCATGTAAAGACATAGAGTCATGAGCTCTCCAGGTTGTGATCCAGCGGCCCTGTCAGTTCGCTGAGCGGTACCAGGCTTCTGCGTCTGCTCTCCGTCTCGTCCTGGGTCAGGTACTTATTTCTCTCTCTTAGTAAATCCTCTCCCAAGCACCAGTCTCTCGTTCTTCCTTTCTCTCCCTCTCACTGATCTGTTGCTTCTGATTGTCATAGGGGTAGTAAGAGAGCGGAGCTTGTTAGAGCTGTGTATGAAGTAAAAGTACATAAATTCCCGATGAAGGCCCGAGAGCCAGGGGCTTCCTGTGAGTATGTTACATGCATTTTGGAGCATGGCTTTGTTATCATTATTTGGTTCTTTTGTCTTTAAGGATTTCTTCTTGCTTCCTTTTCATGTGCCAGACAAGAGGTTGTTGGATACGTGACTTTGGTCTAATGAGATGCTATTACAGTCACAATAGAATAGAGAATAATATTGCTTAACACGTCTTATCATGATAGCCAGGAAGTTTGCAAAGTATTTATTTTCGGGATATGAGCCAAAGCAAAAAAAAAAAAACCACAAAAAAATGATGAATCACATTGAATACAACTATAACCACGTAGATGTTCTTTACTTTGTTTTCCTTCTGTCTTCTCAGTGGTAGTGCTTCTAATCTTACATTTTAATGTCTTCAGGGAATCCTGAAACTGTACTTTCATGTAGTTCTATTACATTCAGAAATGTTCTAAATCTAAAATAATTCTTCTAAAATGCTTCAGAAGATGGAAGAATCCAAAGCAAGAAACAAAGAAGAGTCATTAAAGGCTATGTTGAACAAAGACTTCCCCACCTGGTTGGCAGGAAATTTTAAAACATTTTTTTTTTGACATTTTTGCCTGGGTGGCTTAGTTGGTTTAGTGCTTGACTCTTGAATTTGGCTCAGGTCATGATCTCACAGTTTGTAGGTTTGTGCCCCATGTCAGGCTCTGTACTGGCAGTGTGGAGCCTGCTTGGGATTCTATCTCTCTCTCTCTCTCTCTCAAAATAAATAAATAAACTTAAAAAATAAATAAAATATTTTTTGACAAGTTGGTCTAAAATTCTCTTGGAGGAGGAAATATACTACAACATGAATGAAATTCAAAATTATTATACTTTGTGAAAGAAGCCAGACACAAAACATGTACCGTATAATTCCATTTATGTGAAATGTCTAGAAGACGCAAATCTATAGAGATAGAAGGTAGATTAGTGATTTTCTGGATCTGGTGTTGGAATCCAAGACTTACTATAAATGAGCATAAGGGAATTTTTGGAGATGATGGAAATGTTCTAAAACTAGATTATGATGACGGTTGCAGAACACTATAAATGTACTAAAAATCACTGAATTATATCCTTATAATGGGTGGATTTTATACTCTGTCAGTTATACCTCAGCAAAAATGTTTAACAAAGAAATGGGACAGACTACCCTTTTAGCATTTGTCATGATAGGTAAGTGACAGCATGTGTTTATTTAAAAATTTTAAAAATGTTTATGTAATTTTGAGGGAGAGACAGAGCATAAGTTGGGGAGGGACAGTGAGAGAGGGAGACACAGGATCCAAAGCAGGCTCCAGGCTCCGAGCTGTCAGCACAGACCCTGACGCGGGCCTCGAACTCACAAGCTGTGAGATCGTGACCTGAGCCGAAGTCTGACGCTTACGCAACTGAGCCCCCCAGGCGCCCCAGCATGTGCTTATTTTAAATCATTGTAAAAACTAAATAAGATATGTGGCGATACAGTCACTTGACTCCATAATTATTCCTGTATCTTAAAAATGTCCTCTGTGTTCAGAAACATTTGAACCACTTGGTGAGGAATAATTCTATTCAGATGCAAAAATTTATAAAAAATTTTATAATGAAACATTACATCTTTACATATGTAACAGAGGAAAGGAAAGACTGTTTAGCATTACATATATATTTATGTATATATATATATACATATATGTATATATATATTCCTTTTCATAAATCATTACTTTTAAGCATTACATTCCATACTTTTTCTTTTCTTATACTAAAACATACCAGGTTTTCCTGCAGTGGCAAGAGGTGGGAAGAATATTGGTTTTTTCCTCAGTAAATGTTTCTGTGTTCTCTTCACGTTTTCTTATCTTGGATACTACTATCACCCTCCCTGTGTATGAGATGTTTACTTGCCCTGTAGAGGTGCAGTATACACCACAGTAAAATTTTGGTCAAAGGGGTGGTTGAAGTGATCTGCCTTCCACTTAAAACATTGCTCAGGTATCAGCCCATCACCATTTTTTGCAAAATATTTGGGGAGCTCAGCTTAGATGGTTGTTAATCTGGATATTCCTTTATTTAGAAGAGAACATATTTACACAGTAGCTAAAATCAGAATCTAATTAATATCAGAAAGTTAATCTAGCGATATGATTGCTAATAGGAAGAATTCATGGGGCAGGTCACCTCCAGTTCTAATGAATTTTAGGCAAACCTTTAAATTGGAAGTTTCTTATTTAAACCTGATTTCAGTATAAAGACAGAAGTAGGTTGTAGAAAGAATTCATTACTTAGTTACCCATTTCTGGGAAATAATACTTCCAATATTCATGTTCACATGAGATTTTAAAAACAAAATACCATTTCATTATTATAATATAATAACCATTAATTCCTGAAATGGAGGCAATTGTTATTTTTATATCCTGTCCTTTTCTGATGTGTATGGGTCTAAGAGTTCTGCGGGAAGGCAAGCCTGACCCAGTCATAGCCAATAAATCTTCGATTTGCTATTTAATCCCTGCAACGACACTCAGTCCTCCTGCAATATAATACTGAATAAAGACCCAAACTGAATAGCCACAGACAGGGAGAGGTCACATTGGCAAACATAAACATGAATGTGATTAGAGTTTTGTGCTATAAAATGTCCTTCTGTAATCCTCCTGAATGTTTTTGCTTTATGAGAAAGAGGTACATTTTTCTGAGATGGGATATTGATTCACACTGACTTCATTTTTGAAAACTAAAGCCTAATTTGATGTACTGATAAGCAAGCTAAGATATGAAGTATTAAGAACACTAGGGGCTTAATATCAGCCCACAGCGGGAGGGGGCAAAAGGCCACAGAAAAGACAGTGTGGTAGAAAGGGAAAGGGATGAGCTCTCATGAAAGATACTGGCATCATTAATTCTCAGCCTGGAAGAAGACAGTACTCCCTGTATCAAATCAACTAGAAAATGAATTCAGGGCACCTGGGTGACTCAGCTGATTAAGCATCGGACTCTTGATTTTGGCTCAGGCCATGATCTCTATGTTTGGGAGACTGAGTCCCGTGTTAGGCTCTATGCTGACAGAGTGGAGCCTGCTTGGGCTTTTCTCTTTCTCCCTGTCTCTCAGCCACTCTCCTGCTCTCACTCAAAAAAAAAACAAAACAAAAAACCTTTAAAAAAAGAAATCGTAGGAATATTGAGGATTTGAGCAATTAAATTAACAACATACAAAAATAAAAAAATTTTGTATGCCAGAAATCATTAAAAACTGTTCATATTATAAATACTATGTAATACCCAAGAATAAATCCCAACCAGAATCCTATTGAGAATTATCTTAGTGAACTTCACAGCTTGTTGGAAGTTTACTTAGATGAAAAATATGCCAGAAAAAACAATTTTGAAAATTGTTTTAACTGCCAGACATCCAGAGTTATTATAGAAGTGTGCTGTACATTATGGGAGCCACTAGCAATATATTAACATGAAATTAAATTAATTAAAATAAAATAAAATTCAAAATTCAGTTTCTCACATGCCTTGCTGGAACTTCAGTTTTTACTCTGAGGAAGATGGGAAGCCGCCGGAGGATTATAAGGAGGAATTTGTGTGACTTGACATTCTAACAGGATCAGTCTGACTTTTAATAATATCATGTACACAAGAGAGATGAGCATGTATGTTCATAGCAGCAGTATTCACAATGGACCCAAAGTAGAACCAATCCAAATATCCACCAACAGTAGAACAGATAAATAAATCATGGCTTTATGTAATCAGATACTGCAAAACTTGGGAAGAAAAGACATCCAAAAGAGTACATGCTATGTGATCCCATACATACGAAGCATTAACACGGGCAGAACTAACTTGTGAGGATAGAGGTCTAGATAGTGGCTGCCTTTAGGCAGTGAGAGAGGGGAGCCTCCTGGGGGCCGAAAATGTTCTATAGATTGATCTTGGTGCTAATTATACAGGCATAAATGTATGCGGAAACTTATTGATCTGTACACGTAGGATTTGTGTACTTCACTATGTCTGTGATGCACTGCAGTATAAGAAGGAAATAATAAGTTGTAGGGGAATAGTTAGGAGGCTATAGCACTAATCCAGGCCAAAGAAGGGGGTTTGGAGCAGGGTGATGGCAGTGGAGGTGGTGAGATGTGGTTGGATTCTGGACATGTTTGGAATTTAGAGCTGAAAGTGGTTTTCTGATGCACTGGGTAATGGGGTGTGAGAGAAAGGTAAGAGGTCACCTCAGCTTTGAAGCCTGAGCACAGCATGGTGGTCGTCCTTCCGGAGATGGGGAAGCCTCTGCGATGAGCAGGTTTGATGGCTGAGAATAGGATCGACAGGGTGAGAATGAAGAATTGTGTTTTGAACATGTTAGCTTGAGGTGTTTATGGACATCTAGGGAGATACGTCAAGTAGACAGTATGATAGATCTAAGGTAGAAATATAAATTTGAAATCATCAGTTATATAAGTGGTATTTGAAATTAGGAGGCTGAACGAGATCTATGACGTGAGCACAGACAGAGAAGACAACTGTGAGGGGCCAGGGCCACCCCAGGGCCCTGGCACAGGGAGCAGAGGGGGCAGAAGAGACTGAGGCTTGATTAGCGGAGGAGGAGGGGAGCCAGTAGATGTGCTTTCCCAGAAAGCAACTGACGAGAGTGTTTCAAGGAGGGAGTGATTAGTATCAGGAGTTGTTGAGAAATTGAGTGAGCGAAGCCCTGAGATATTAATTCTGTTGATAGTAATCATCTAAAACTGTGCCTGTCGTATTGGTGAGCACTCACATAACACAGGCTATATGGAGAGTATCATGGAGAATATACCTTAAAACCCATATAAACTCATTCTCTTGGCAAGAGATCATATTTTTTCAGTGAAGAAAATAAAAATTCTTCAGAAATGAGCTCAGTCTCCCACTCTTTCCCTCTGACTTTCAAGGTTTTGGCTGAAATTAGCAAGAATATAGTTCTAGGGAACTAGTCTGCTCTTCTATCATCCTGGTCCTACAGATCATGGAGAAATGAAGTCTGTTTCATAGTTTGAGACTGCCCAAACTTGTGAAGGAGTGTTCCTCTTCTGGGAAACAGTACTGCTACTTAATTCAACCTCCTGGTGCCCTGGCTTCCCATTTACAAAATGGAAATAATAATAGTGGCAATCTCAGTGTGTGTAACAAGGATTACAGGGGTTAATATGTACAGAGAGCTTAGAATAGTACTTGGCACATAGAAAAGGCTAAGCATTAGATATTTATTATCTTATCCTAGTGCTCTCAACGTCCTTCTGCTGCAGATCACCAAGAACACATGTATCATAGAAAAAAAGTAGAGTTCATTGACTTGTTGCAGCAGAGGAGACACATACCATGGGGAAATGTGGGGTGTCTCAGTAAGAGGACATCGGAAGAGATTTATAGGACGTGGACTTGTGTTAGATAATCTGGGGAAAGGTTCAGAGATCATCTGGACTGAGTGCTGTCAGAAAGTGGGAATAATTCCATGACTGGCTATTTTAAGTCTTCTTATCTAGAAGGTGGCAGGAAGTAAGCATGTGCAAGTGGTAAGGAGTAGAGAAGCAGCAGCCCTCACATCAGCCAGCATGGGGGCGGAGAGTGCTCAGTCATCTCCATAGTTTGGACAATGTCCCTTTCTTTGTTTTCTGACATGACTGTAGAGTGGTCCTGTCTGATGGTGGTGATGTGTGAAGCCGCTGTGTTCCACAGAACACTGTGGCCTCAGTGCCGGGGCCTGGCTGTCAGGGGCACGTTTTTCTTTCTCAGTCTGTGCCAACTGCCATGTGCTGTCAGGGGGTTATTAAAAGACTCTGGGAAGATCTTTTCAGTTTTCTCTGACTAATGAGTCCTCAAGGAGGACATGGGGAGGTGGCCAGAGACGGTAAGCTGATCTAGGAAAAATCTGAGGATTTAATCATAGGTGTACCCATCATCTCTGCTTTGCAGATGATCCACTCTCTGGAAGCTCTCCAAAAGGGATAGAATGTTAGTAGGTCACCCAGAGTGATACCAGAGAGAAGACAGGAAGTG
>NC_043712.1:84914743-84916021 GCF_006229205.1 Suricata suricatta
TCTCTGACTAATGAGTCCTCAAGGAGGACATGGGGAGGTGGCCAGAGACGGTAAGCTGATCTAGGAAAAATCTGAGGATTTAATCATAGGTGTACCCATCATCTCTGCTTTGCAGATGATCCACTCTCTGGAAGCTCTCCAAAAGGGATAGAATGTTAGTAGGTCACCCAGAGTGATACCAGAGAGAAGACAGGAAGTGACAGGAGTTTGCCTCTGGCCCTTGGAGGGAAGGGATTCTGGCATGAAGAATCCAGGGTAAGATGGTGTCTTCTTTGTGATCTAAAGCCTTTACAAACGTGACGTGGAGGGACTTGCTTCACATTATGTGAAACTCACCTCCTCTGAAGGATAGGGACCCTGGGAGCTCTCAGGGAGAGTGTGCAGCAGGAAAACCAAACTGACAGAGAAATGTCAAGGGGTGAGGAGCAGAGGTGAGGCTTCCAGGGGCCCGAAGTGTAAAATACCCAGGTGGGTTGGTGAGTATGGCCAGATGCACCAGGAAGGGATCATCTGGATTAGATATTTGTTGAAGAAAACAATGCAGGCTGTCTAGAAGATTTTGAAACCCTGGTGCCAGCCTTCATCTGCCTCAGGCCAAGATTTTTTTTTTTTTTTTGGTTTAGAATCTTAGGAACAGCCCACTCTGTATCTAGTTAAGTTTATATTTTTATGAACTAGTGATGTCTATATTTTGCTTACCTTTGTCCATGTAAAACCTATAAAACCATGGGAGTGCTAAAGGAAGATCTGGACGTGTTGACAGGATTGATCAAGGTGACCTGATGCTGGACAATTTTCGGAATCCGAAGATCACCAGGGAGGGCCAAACAGAGTGGCCTTAGCCAGAGACTCAGAGAGGTAGCTGCAGGCCCGAGTCCTTCCTGCCTGGGCTCTCTCCCACAGGATCCGAGCGCAGAAGGTGAGCACCTCGCCCTTCTGCAGTGTTCATTCACATAATGTGAAGCAAGTCCCTCCACGTCACGTTTGTAAAGGCTTTAGATCACAAAGAAGACACCATCTTACCCTGGATTCTTCATGCCAGAATCCCTTCCCTCCAAGGGCCAGAGGCAAACACCTGTCACTTCCTGTCTTCTCTCTGGTATCACTCTGGGTGACCTACTAACATTCTATCCCTTTTGGAGAGCTTCCAGAGAGTGGATCATCTGCAAAGCAGAGATGATGGGTACACCTATGATTAAATCCTCAGATTTTTCCTAGATCAGCTTACCGTCTCTGGCCACCTCCCCATGTCCTCCTTGAGGACTCATTAGTCAGAGA
>NC_043712.1:84916121-84934912 GCF_006229205.1 Suricata suricatta
CACTTCCTGTCTTCTCTCTGGTATCACTCTGGGTGACCTACTAACATTCTATCCCTTTTGGAGAGCTTCCAGAGAGTGGATCATCTGCAAAGCAGAGATGATGGGTACACCTATGATTAAATCCTCAGATTTTTCCTAGATCAGCTTACCGTCTCTGGCCACCTCCCCATGTCCTCCTTGAGGACTCATTAGTCAGAGAGAACTGAAAAGATCTTCCCAGAGTCTTTTAATAACCCCCTGACAGCACATGGAACTGTGGCGTTCCACAGTTCACCAAACAAAGGTGGGGTTTGTGACTTTGGAGCCAGGGAGATCCTGACTCTGACCTCAGGCTCCTTTGGTATTAGCTCTCTAATCTTAGACGTGGGACTCTGCATGGCAGTTACCTCAGCCCATCGAATGCAGCCATGACACACCTACCTTGCAGATCTGTTGAGAGACAGTGTGAAAAGGCAAGTCCGGGGTGTTGGAAATAAAATGTCGTGGTGGCATTCAAATCTACATGTATGCTGCCTTGCACATGTCATGTCAAATGGGAACATTTCAGGGGAAGACTTTTTAAATGTCTTTGAAATTAAAAAATGACTAAATCTTAAAAAAATGTTCTACTGACTACCATAATGCCTAATCGTCAGAAAATTATTACAAAGGAGATATTTTTTCTTTTGCCCTACTAGGTCTCCCCACCCTAGAGTAGCAGAATTGTTTAAGAACAACAAATGAAGAATATATAGCATATACCAGGAGCCAGAAAAATATTTGGCTGAACTTATGTCGGTCACCAAAAGACCCTGAAATTTGGTTCCAATGATTAAATGTTTGTGTGTATTTAAAGCATTCTTCAGTTATTCTACAATCATTGATTTAAGGCACCTTTATATGATGCAAGATGGTTTTGATTTGTGCTAAATCAAAGTAAGATTACTTACCTTTGAAGCATTTGCAATTTTTGACATTTGGTTATTCAGGGTGAAACAGAAAACAGCTAAGATGTCCAGAAGCATTACCCGGGGGGAAAAGGCTAAGATAAGATAACAGAAGGAAGTTATAACTAACTGCAACACTAATTTTATGTAGATGATCACAGTATTTTCTAGGAGGGCAGCACCCTTTGGTTTCATGTCAGAAAATTCCACAAAAGCAGTTTGTCACAGGTATTGAGCTATGTTGTTGGGCACAAAGATGATGTCACTCAGGCTGTTCCATAGAGTCTTTGGTCAGAAGCAGTGAGAAACTGTTGATTCAGCGCTGCTTCTCCCCATCACCCTGTGCTCAGCAGCACACTTTTCGGAGACTGTCCTCCAGAATCAAGGACAGGGTCTGTGGCCTTGGAGCAGAGGGAAGGTTGGCCTTAACTGTATTGAATCATGAGGAAAAAAGGGCAGCCCCACAGCTACCCTGGTGTGTTCATTTGTGTTCATGTTTTGTCCAGTCATCTGTCCTCAACCTGATAGTAGCCAAGACACTCTGAAGCTGGCCACTTAACTAGGTTGAGTAGAGAATCTGTGGGAAAGAGGTTTGGTTGGAAAAGTCTCACAGATAACTCAGTGCACCTTCCCCTTGCCTGCCGCTCCCAAGTGAAGGGGGTGGGGGCACGTTCCCGTCACTCAGTCCCACGCCAGTCTCCTTTGCTGCAAGGTTGCACAGCGGTGAGAAGTTGGCCTGGCCTGGGCGGCACTGGACTCCCCACCTAGAGTTCTGGCATCTGCACGAGGAGATCCATAGGGAAAGGCATTAAATCTCTTAGAACAATGCCGGGTACTAGGGTTTAATCAAAATGAGACTTAAGTAGTTTGTGCATTTTGGAACAAACCTCTCGATTTTTCAGTGCCTTTGTTTTTTCCTTTTTCCATTTATATTTTAGACATCGTGATAACAGTCATATAATCTCTCCTCAGGACTGCTCTCTTGGGATAGATTAAGTGACACTTGGCAGGTTGTTATAGATGCTAACAATAAAGGTGCTATCACAATTCTCAGTAATTGCTTAGGGCTGATATACTCCTATAGCTTGTCACTGACGGTAAGTCCCAGAAGAGTGTGTTATTTCCACAGCTTATCCTAAATTTTATCTTAAAACTTTTACCTGTACTGTGTAATTATAACATAGATATGCATAAGCCAAATTGTTTAAGGTTAACTTACATTCTCATATTGGTTAATGCCCTGTTTTGTGTATGTTTTATGAATGAATAATTGAAGCAGGGAGAGACAGATACGGTTATGTAAAAGTGCAAATTCTGTCATCAGACTCCCTGATTTAAGTCTTGGTTCTGTGACACACTAGCTGCATGACTGTAGACAAGCTCCACCTCTCTGGGAATGGGAATAATAACAGGATCTCTGTACTAGGTTCGTATGAAACAAAATAGGAGAATACACAAACTATACACACTAGTGGCCGGCATTTAACAAGCACTCAGTAAAGATTAGCAATTATTATTTTTTAAAAATTTATTCTTGAAAGATCAAGCGAGACAGAGAGCAAGCAGGAGGGACACAGAGAGGGAGACACAGAATCCGTAGCAGGCTCCAGGCTCTGAGCTGTCAGCACCGAGCCTGATGTGGGGCCCACACTCACGGACTGTGAGGTCATGACGCCTAACCAGCTGAGCCACCCAGGCACCCCTAGCAGTTATTATTAACATTAGTGATGTGATTATTAAAATAACTTTTGGATTAAAAAAAACTGTGCAACATTAAAATAACTCTGCCATTTTCATTTCCCCTTCTGGTGATGGTGGCCTGGAGGGAACAGTCTTTTCTTTTTCTCCTGCCATCTACCTTACAACAAGAAATAGCTGGTTTGAACAATGAGTATCTCATAATAATATGAAATAAATAAAAAAGACTTCTGTGTATTTCTTATACTTCCTGTTGATTATTTTATGGTTGCTGTGAGAGGCTTTAAAAACATAGCTCTAGCAGTTACATACTATTGCTATAAGATCTCAGTAAGGCAAGTGTAAATAATTCCAACTACTTTTTTGTAACTATGCCACTCAAAGCAGTTTCTTCAACAATTTAAAGGGATATTTCAACATTACTCTGACTTTTAGCTTAGCAACAAATGATGTATGCTTTTTCAGAGGGAATTGTAGATTAACAAAACTAACAATGTCCATTTTTTCTTATCTCTTATTTTCTTTTGATTCCATACAGTCTGTTACTAGTTTATAGTTTATACTCAAGCTTTCTTAATTGCTTTAACAAGCTGATAATTAGGACCAGACAACTCAAGGAATGAAGTAACTTCATTCTAATAATATTTAACCGTTTATTGATTTAAAGTAAATCAGTTCTTGGGGCATCTGGTGGCTCAGTCAGTTGAATATCCAACTCTTGATTTTGGTTCAGGTCATAATTTCAGGGCTGTGGGATCAAGCCCTGCTTGGGTTCCACATTGAGCATGGAACTTGCTTCATATTCGCTCTCGCTCTCGCTCTCTCTGTGTGTGTCTCTCCCTCTGCCCCTCACCCCCACTCATGCTCTCTCTCTAAAGTAAAATAAATAAAATATAGTAAAATCAGTTATTTCTGAAAAGGTTCCAAAAAGAATGTATTTCTATTTTAAAGACTGCTAAGATTGGCAATAACAAAAAGCCTAATCAAATACAAGCCTATGCCTTCATGGAAATGAACATGAAAAGCTGAATTGTAATAACTGTATTTAGACATCTGGTGATTTGGGAAGGAAAGAATCTTATATTTACTGAAATGCATTCTCTTTCAACTGGCAAATGCATTTACTGAAATGCATTCTCTTTCAAATTGCTAAGTCTACTTCTGTAGAAATAACCGTCTTCCTAGCCTAGCTTTCTAGCTAGTGATGCTGTTTTTATTATTAACATTAGGTTTCACATACACCCCTTTCTTAAGAACTGTGAACACTAATTATAATGTATCTTCGTTAGTTGAATTTTTCAAAACTTTTGAAAGGCCTGATGAGCAAGAATTTTTGATGTAGTGGCTGAGGTTTATTACATTCTTGGGAAGTAAGAACATGCAATCCATATTTACTTGCTGATCAATTGGGAGGGGAAGATGGAGAGAAAGTAGAGGCGGCAAAATATATGTGTGAGTTTTTCAACATAGTCAATGAGGGAGAAAAATGAATGGTTCAGATGTGTGGAAATGAAGGAAGAGGGGGAAAATAATTGGAAAAAATATAACTGAATGAAACTTCTCGATATGAGGACTCTTTCATAAGTGTTTTAAAAAGTAACTTTTCATTTACAAAAAAGAACCACACCTGACACTGTAAACAAAATTCACCATCAGTTCCCTCTAACACTGACTTAAACATGCCTGTTTTTTTAATCAACTCTCTTTTTGCCTGAGATGGAGCCTAGAGTTGAACTCTTTGCAAACCACAATGTGATATGTTGCTGGTTCAGAGGGCAGAGGTCAAGGGCAGACTTTTATTAAGGTTTGGGTGAAATTACTTATGTAAGCTACAAAAACATGTGACTGAAAAATGAATCTTACCTGATTAGGTGATCATTACTCTGAGGCATGATATGAATTTGTTTCCAACAACTGGCAAGAGAGCTGCACAGGCAGTTACTTAATCCAGAAGTCATTGGAAGTTTGGTCAGCAGTTCTAACCACCTCTCTGTAGATCCCTCCACAGAAACATGGAGCAATTTCATTAGAAAGTAAGGGCAGCAATCATTAGGAAATAAAAAAGGATGGATGAGGGAGCAGAAAATAATGTAGAAGAAGCTGAGAGGAGAACATTATATTTAGGAACATCGTTAGAACAGTCACATTTCTTTGTGTAATAATCTCTATTCACTGCCTCACACTGCATTTTCCTTGGTTCTTCTGCAGTACGATTTGGAAGCCCATCTCTTGGAATAGGCACGAAGGACCAAATGGAGATGTGGTTTCTTATTCCTAATTTTTATGGTTCTCATTTTCCAAAAAAATCCTCATGTACACATTGATTCTCCCCAAAAGTGGATTTTTTATGTGGTCACATATTAAGAAATGCAGTAGGGCTGTATTCCTTCAGTCATACTTTATAATTCTATTTTTTTTAATTTTTATTTTTGAGAGAGAGAGAGAGAGAGAGACAGCATGAGTAGGGGAGGGTTAGAGAGAGAGAGGGAGACACAGAATCCGGACATAGGTTCCAGGCTCTGAGCTAGCTATCAGCACAGAGCCCAAAGCGGGGCTCGAACCCACGAAACCATGAGATCATGTCCTGAGCTGAAGCCAGACATTCAACCAACTGAGCCATCCAGGCGCCCCTCATACTTTATAATTCTAAATGAATCTATCTCTGTGGTTTATGAATACTAACAGCAAGACCAAAAAATGTATTTAAATAAAACATTTTCACATATGAAAGGCTATTTTAATTTTTACATTTAAAGTCTCTGAACATCTAAAGGGCATTTAAAAATATTAAATGAAGAACTTTTTAGGAAGGACAGAAACCTAGCAGAAAAATGCTTTTGCACTCTGGGTAATCCCTACTGGCAGACTGTGTAGAAATAGGTATTATTTTATTGCATTTATATAATAATAGGTCTCACTGTAACAGAAGCCAATTTGGATAAATTTAAAGCTACAACAAATTTGTCACAGCTATAGGAAACTAATGTAGTGCCTATACATCATTTGAATAAATATTATTATCCACACAATGGAGTACTGTGCAACTGTTAAGGAAAATGAGGAAAATCTCTATGAACAGCTTTGGGGTGATATACTATTAAATGTATAGGCAAGGTATAAAAGGGTATCATTGGTACAATACCCTTCATGTAAGAAGGAGACCAAAGAATATATACATGTATCAGTTTATTGTGCAAAAGAAATGGAATAAGGATAATTGAAGAGTAGAGAAATTTATCCCCTCACCCTATAACTAATTAAAATCAACCAGAATGTAGAGAGGATATAAAGTATAAGTATTACAAATGAATAACCTAACCATCCTTAAGGAGCCCAGGAAAAACTAACCCAATTCATAGGAAAACAGTATTTTGAATGGATATTGTAAAGGGGAAAAGAACAAATAATGTACTTTAGTTAGTGGATCTGTTTCTCATTGGGGTATATATTGGCAATTTTAGAATTATTTTATGTGTCTACTAGGAGTGAAGTGAATATATTATGGAAAATAAGAGCCAGGTTTCTCTCTGTCTGATAAAGGACATATGAAGATAGGGAAAGACTAGAATGAGGCATCATACTGGACTGATCAGAGCTACCAGCATGAACTCCTGGTGTGTGCATGGGTTAGTATATGTATGTGTCTTGGCTGAATGGATCTAGGAACAATGGCCATAGCAACAAGCACATCTAGAGTCCAGGTCTTGATTTCTAAGTTCTATTCTCCAATAAGAGGAATCAGGACTCTTTGAGTAAGTGATTAATTCCAGACCTGGGACAGGGGCGGTATATATGGAATATCTTTTGATCAAAGAAAATAAACAAATATTCAAAAAAATTCGGGTATGTCAAAAGGATATAGAAGCCAACTGGAAGGAGTTGTCAATTAAGTCACAACAATAGTTTAAATAATGATGGTACTAGATTATAATCCATAGGATAAAATGTCCATGAGACCATATTGCTATAAATAATTGAGATGAATAAAGAACAGCTTTTCCAATGAACAAATAGAGATGGAATAAAGAAGATACAAAAATCACCATTAGGCAGACACTACAGTAATAACCGTTGCATGCAAGATCTCACCAGTGGGCGCTAAAGTCAGTGGGGGAGCAGCAAGATATTAACTGAGTCTCAAAGTACCTCCCCAAAAGTATTTATCAATTAGAAAACAAAAAAATAGTAACTTTACAGTGGAGAGACCTGGTAGGCACCCCCTTAACCAAGTGACCAAGGTTAACATTACCAGCAATAAGACCTATTGACATCAGGTATCCTCTGATACGGTCAATGAGAAAGACACAACAGCATTTTGTGGTGAAAGAATAATAGCAAAAAGTGCACAACCTCGATCTAATTGTCGGAAAACACCAAAGAACCCAAAGTAAAACAAATTCTTCTAAATAATTGACCAGTACTTATCAAAATACATATCATGAAAGCCAAAGAAAGAAGGAAGAACTGTCACAGATTGGAAGAGACTAAGGAGACACAATAGTTAAATGCCTTGTGAGATCTTAGATTGGATCCTGGAACAGAAAAGGGACATTAGAAGAAAAATCGTTGAAATATCAAAAAGATCAGTGGTTTAGTTCATTTTATTGTGCTTATGTTAATTTCTTGGTTCTGATCATTGTACTTTGATATTATAAATTGTTCATATTAAGAGGAAGCTAATATACAAAGGGTATCTACAAACTCTGTATTAGTTTTGATTTTTCTGCAAATCTAAAATTATTTTATTTTTATTTTTTTAAGTCTTATTCTTTTTTTAATGTTTATTTAAAAAAATTTTTTAAGTATTTATATTTGAGAGAGAGAGAGAGAGACAGAACATGTGCAGAGGAGAGGCAGAGAGAGGGAGACAGAGAATCCAGAATCTGACAGCTCAGAGCCTGAGGCAGGGCTCAAAACCATGAACTGTAAGATCATGACCTGAGCCGAAGGCAGATGCTTAACCGACTGAGCCACCTGAGTACCCCTTATTTATTTATTTTTAAAGGTTTATTCATTTTTTTGAGAGGGAGAGAGAGAGAGGAAAAAGAGCAATGAGCACGAGTCGGGGAGGAACAGAGAGAGGGAGAGGGAGAAAGAATCCCAAGCAGGTTCCGCACTCTTAGCACAGAGCCTGATTCAGGACTTGAACTCATGAACCCTGAAATCATAACCTGAACTGAAATCAAGAGTCATATGCTTAGCCAACTGAGCCACCCAGGCACCCCTAAAATTATTTTAAACTAAAACATTTATTAAAATGTGGTTTCACCATTGTTTTGTACTTCTTCGTAAGTCTATTGAAGAATAGTACCACTTTGAATTGTCCCCCTTATGTTACCTATTAACAGTGTTTATAAGGGACACTTTTTTCTCTCTTATAAATTCTCCTCCCCTGCTGCCCCATGTTCTTAATTATCTTAAGGAAGAAAATGAAGTAGAAGCAGGACACATACAGGAAGTCTAAAGATTTTAACAGCAAGCCTGTATTAAATTATTTTTAGAGTAAGGTAGGGTAAGAGGGAGAAACAATATGTATTATGAAGATTTATAGAGAAAACAAAATTATTAAAGCTATGATACCATTTTTAATTAATAATTTTGTGTCCCAGACTCTGTATATATTGGGCATTCAGAACATGCTTTACTGAGTTAATAAATGACCACCCTTGTTCAAGCAATGAAGAACTAAAAATGAATTAAAACTCATTCTGATCAGATTTATGAAAGTAGAAGTACAGTTGAGAGAAGCAAAGAAAAAGAAAAGGTTTCTGACAGTCTGTAACTGGATTCATTGGTCTCATTTAAGTTTGTGAGCAAACCTAAAACCATTGTGTACCCTTTAGAGAGCTGACTGAAGGGTCCTGGACCCAATGTCAGCATGGAAGGACTAGACCGCATATGACCAGCTTGGTGGCTTGACCTTTCTTTGTCACTTGTTTTCTTTTGTAGAATTAAGTGCCTGTGGCACCAGGGACCTCATTGTTTCACTTTCATTTCCTACCCTTCCTGAATATGGACAGGATATAGGAAATCATAAGTATTTTCATTAACTCCTCTAAGTGATTTTATTAAGTGACTAATATTTTTCCCCACATTTAAAGAGATTTGCTGAACATTTTTAGCAACCCCTTTAAAAGTCACTCTATTCTTTGTATTTACCCATTCCTTCATAATGTAGTTAGATTAACTTATTTCTATCCATTTCAACTTTAGTAGAAAAAGAAAATAGCAGGTTGTCACCATCTTGAACTTCAGGTACTTGGAGACCACTAAAAGGCCAAGATGCTCTTTTTAGAGGGCCTGAATCCTGATGAACAGATTTGTCATCTGAGTCAGTTACAGATTTAGTATGTGACTACTAATCTTAACTGTGCAGTGCCTAACTTCTTTATGTTCATAAAGAATGAGCCTCATGGTGAGCTAACTGGATATCTACATGCCAAAGTGTAAACTTGAACCCTTACCTCACACCGTATAAAAAATTAACCCAAAATGGGTCAAAAACCTAAATGTAAAAGCCTAAGCTATAAAACTCTTAGAAGAAAACATAGAAATAAATCTTTATGATTTTGGCTTTGGCAATGGTTTCTCAGATATGACACCTAAAGTATAAGCAACAAAAGTAAAAATAAATTGGATTTCATAAAAATTAAAAACTTGTATTCATTAAAGAATACTGTCAAGAGACTAAAAAGACAATGAGAGAAAATGTTTGTAAATCTTACGTTTGGTAGTGATCTAGTGTCCATCATGTATAAGCAACTCCTGCAGCTCAAAACCAAAACCAACCCAATTTAAAAATGAGCAAAGAATTAGAATAGACATTTCTCCAAAGAAAATATAGAAATGGCCAAAAAGTCCGTGAAAAAAATATTATTAGTTACTAGGAAATTTCAAATCAAAACCATAATGAGAAACAACTTCAAACCCACTAGAATGGGTAGAATTTTACAAAGAGAAAAAGGAAGATAACAAGTATTAGCAAGGAAATGGGTAACTAGCAACCCTCACACCTTTGGGTAAGAATGTAAAATGATTCACCCACCAAGGGAAACATTTTTGTGGTTCCTCAAGAAGTTAAATATAAAATTGAGTGATTCCATTCCTAGGTATATACTCAAAAGAGTTGAAAAGCAAGTGTTCAAACAAAAAGTTGTATAAGAATTTTCATAGCAGCATTATTCACAACAGCAGTAGAAATCTTAATGTCTGTAAACTGATGAGTGGATAAACAAAATGTGGTGTATCTACACAATGGAATGTTGTTTAGCCACAAGTGGGAATAAAGTTCTGACTGATTATACAACATAGAGGGAACTTGGAAAGATTATGTTAAGTGAAATAAGCCAGACACAAAGATAATATTGCAGGATTCCATGTATATGAATGAAAGGTCCAGAACAGGCAAATCTGTACCAACAGAAAGCACGTTAGTGGTTGCCAGGGATCGGAGGGTAATGGGGAGTGACTGCTTAATGGGCATGGGATTTCCTTTTGATAAAAATGTCATGAAATTCTATTGTAGTCATGGTCACACAACACTGTAAATGTCACTGAGTTGTGCACTTTAAAATGATGAATTTTAGGGGTGCCTGAGTGGCTCAGTTGGTTAAGCATTGGGCTTCGGCTTAGGTCATGATCTCAGGGATCATGCGTTTGAGCCCCACATTGGGCTCTGTGCTGATGGCTCAGAGCCTGCAGTCTGCTTGGGATTCTGTGTCTCCCTCTTTCTCTGCCCCTCCCCCACTTGTGCTCTGTCTCTGCCTGTGTGTGTGTCCCTCTCTCAAAAATAAAATAAAAACATTTAAAACTTTTATAAAATGATGAATTTTATATTATTTGTGTTTTACCAAAACAAAAATAAATTTCAGAAGAATCATCATGAGTGAGGGACACAGGGAGGCTAAGAGCAGGTAGCGGGGATGGGGCCTGTGCAGCACTGAGCTTCAGAGGGATAAGTTGAAGAGAGCCATAAATCTGGGTGCCCCCACTGCTGGCGAGCTTGTGTTGACATGGTGGTCTTTTAGGGCTTTTCCTGGTCACTTCTGGTTCTGGAACCATCTCGCACTTGCTTGTCCTTCCACAGTGTCAGTGCTTTCCTCCCTCTTCACCCCTACTTTACATTTTGGGTTCCTCTTTGCCACAGGACTCTTTACAAAGCAGGCTCTTGTTTTCCTCAGAACATTTAAGCCCTACTTATTTCAAGAAGCCAGTACAGCTTTCGTCTCAACAAAACAAAACAAAAAACAGATGAGAGTGCATAAGAATGGCAAGTTGTTGGGAGTTATAGGAGTTTAGGCAATTTCTGAAAGTTCTGCTAATACTTATTTGCTGTTCCAATTTTTATATATTTGAAAAGGCATATATTGAGTATACACTATATTTTATGTTGTAGAAATAATCCTATCAGAGTCTATGCTGCTATATAGACAAATTACTACAAACGTAGTAGCTTAAAACAACACAGATTACTGTCTTATACTTCTGGACATCAGAAGTTGGACACAGGTTTGAATGGGCTAAAATCAAGGTGTCTGCAAGACTCTCCTTTCCGAGAGTCTAGGGGCCAATCTGTTTCCTAGCATTTTCCAGTTTCTCCAGGCACCTGCATTCCTTGGCTGGGGGTTCCCTTCCTCCATCTTGCAATCCAGCAACAACATCACGTCTCTCTCTCTCTTTCTCTCTAAGGTATGATTATAGTGATTCAATAATTCTGTGCATTCTTCAGTGTTCATGTAAGTGTTCTTAATGCCCTTCACCTGTTTCACTCCTCCCTACCCTGCCTTCCCTCTGTTTGCCCTCAGTTCTCTATAGTTAAGAGTCTGGTTTTTTTCTATTTTTTTCTTTGCTCACTTGTTTCGTATCTTAAATTCCACATCTCTCTCTTTTGTCCGCACCTTTCCACTTTTAAGAATTTGTGTGTTTAGATTGGGTACACATGGATCATCAGAGATAATTTTCCCATCTCAAAGTCTGTTCCCTTAATCATATCTGCAAGGTCCATTTTTTCTACAAGGTAATACATTCACAGTTCTAGAGATTACTGTGTGGACATCTTTAGGGGGCCAATGTTCTGCTTACCACATACATACACATAAACATCTGGTTATTTGCAGCATAACTCACCCTCTCCCCACTAAATTAGATGAGAAGTGCCTTGAATATAGCACTCATACCTTACGCATTTCTGGTTTCTGATTAGCATATAGCATATTGTTTTATACATATTAAATAACTATATATATTTTTTTGGCTTATAACTATACCTCATTTCTTTAACACCAAACTAACAATAGACATACAGTCACGTATTTCTTAAATCTTTAGTTTGTTGCGTAGTCACAGTAAATGGTGGATAAACTATCTGGCTTATCTTTACATGAACCATAACTGCTTTGCCTACATAGCTCTAGAGCCCAGCAAGGACCTAGGGAATTTTCCCTCATTCTTTCTGCTTTCCACTTCCAGTTTCCATTCTGTTATATAATATCAAAGTGCTTTTCTGGTCACTCAAGTGATATAAAATTAGGTATGCCATCTAATGGCGTTTTGAAGAAAGTATTCATTTTTCTCTGAATGATACTTCATTTACTGAGTATAATCAGCATCCTGAGTAAGAGAGGCTAAACAAAACAATGGGAACCTGAAGTTTGCTGATGATCTGAAAACAGGATTCTATCTAGTAGTATAAATCCTAGCTCAACTTGAACCAGTGTTGTAATAAAGAGAAAACTTCCTGATTTGAAATTTTTTATAATAATTTCTTATTAATCAGACTCTAGTGACTGATTTAATTTCCTGATCAGCTTACTTAAATTGAAAACTATTTGGTTCCATCTCAAATATGCATTGTATTAAATCCCTGCCAATTATTGATTATAATTATGTAGCATCATAGAAAATGGAAGGTTAAAGGCCTCAAACTTGACTGTGCATTACAGTCTCCTGGAGAGCTTAGAACAGTGACAGCATGCCTGGCCATGAAAACATCTGATTGGTCTGGGGTGGGACCTGAATACCCAAAGCCCCTGACTGAGTAGAATGTACAGCCAGTTAAGAACCTGGGCACTGCTAGGAGATGTAGCTGAATCTCTAATTCTGGTCCTTTTCCCTGAATGAAAAAAAAAACCCAATAATATGGAATTATTGAGTTATGATTTATCTTTTTTTAACCAAAAAAATATAGCACTAAGAAAATACCACTAAAGTATTCTAGTCATTAGGCTATTCTTGAATAGAAGTTTTGCTTTATTTCTTCTCTGCCGCTTTTATTGAGAGCCATCAAATAGGAAAAGAGCCGAAAGACATGCCATCATGGGCTAAAGGCATTAATACGTATGATTATGTGGCCCGTTTCTTGCATTTTATGAGTCCTGCCCAGTCCCAGGGACTGTGGGGTATGAGGCCAATTCCAGACCAGCTTTAGCTGTTTGGGCTGGCTCAACATGTAGGATGCAACCTACAGGGAGCTTCAGGTGTAATGTGGTAACAAAATTCTTCAATATAGTAATGGGCTCATTGGTGCTCATTTTATTATGCTTCATAACTTACAAATATATTCTCTAGAATGTATCATGTTTTGTAATTTTTTTTCAATAAAAGAATAGTTATGAACCCCAAGAAACATGTTAGAAGTTTAATTCCTTTAAATAGGGAACATTTGAGGACCCAACGAATCTTCCAAAATTTCTACAGATCATGTTTCTCTCTAGCCTGTCCCAGTTAAGATCAGAACTCAAGTAGCTTTAAGGTTAGAAAGCTGTTTTAACAGTGTTGATATACATTCTTTTTTATTTTTTATGTTTTTTTATTTTTGAGAGAGAGAGCATGCGAGAGCAAACACACAAGTTGGGGAGGGGCAGAGAGAGGGGGAGACACAGAATCCCAAGTAGGCTCCAGGCTCTTAACTGTCAGCACAGAGCCTGACATGGGGCTCGAACTCATGATCTGTGAGGTCAAGACCTGAGGTAAAGTTGGATGCTTAACCGACTGAGCCACTCAGGCACCCATAAAATAATTGTTTTAATGTTTATTTTTGAGAGAGAAAAAGAGAGACAAGAGAGTGGGGGGGGGGGGGTTGCAGAGAGAGATGAAGACACAGAATCTGAAACAGGCTCCAGGCTCTGAGCTGTCAGCACAGAGCTTGACACAGGGTTTGAACCCACAAACCGTGAGATCATGACCTGAGCTGAAGTTGGACACTTAACTGAGCCATCCAGGCACTGCTGATTTACATTCTTTTTATCATCCTTCCTTGAAATTAGAAGATAAATAATAAAATATATCCTGATCAACAAAGAAAAACTAATCATTCTATACAAATTCATGCTGGGAGAATCAAACTGCACAGGCCATGAGCATTCCTCTACTTTTTGCTGGGTTGGCCAAGGATATAGGCTCTGACTGTTCTTTACATTGGCCATTTCTCAGGGTTGTGTTTGCAGTGAGCAACTTGAAAGATGAAGTGACATGTCTTACCTAAGAGCAGCCTTGCTGACCAATCACAATGAAAGTGACAGATGCCACAGCTCAGTGTTCCTCAGCTGTGTCCCAAACCCACTGTACCCACCTCAGCGTCCAGTTAAACCTATCTGCACTTCCTCTTGAGATGTGAAGGGCACAGCAAATGCTCATGCCAGGCTCAAGCTCCTGTTGCTTACTGTGCGATGAGTGATGAAGTCCTCTGTCTCTGATGTAAGTGTCCCCTGTATTCTGCCAGCGTCCAGGAAATAGTCAGGCTAATTTGTGATCTTGCAAATAGGGTAAAATCCCACACCCTTCACATAACCTGACTTCATGGGAATGATGGGAAATCTATAGTTTGCAAAGATCTTGGGCAAAAGACTCTCTGTGTATGTGACATTCTTGGCTGGTGTGTATGCCTCATGTTTGGTCTCCACTAGGTCACTTTTCTCTGTTATAATAATCCAGTTCCCATTCTTTAAATTGTCCCATTCCCCCAAAAGAAATCATTGTCCTGCACAGGACACACATAGCAATAATAGCAGCAACAACAAATACTTATAAAGTGAAAGGCACTGTTCTAAAGACTTGAGGCATTGTTCTATCTACTCTCTATATACTACCATCATTACTTCTCAAAGCAGTCCTCTGAAAGGGATACTGTTACCTCTAGTCTATAGACTAGGAGGCTGAGGCACAAGTCATACGGTTAGGGGTAGAGATGGGATTCAAACCCAGGTGTCCTGGCTTTCGTCCTCACTTTTAACCACTCACCATACTGCCCTAGGGCCATAATGAACTGCAGAAACCAAGAGATCTTTGTTTGAAACCTTAGGAAAATAATTTCAGCCAAACTTTTAACACTTGATTTTGACATGCAATATTTCATAATACTTTCTGACAACTTATATCAAGCAATTAGACAATCTTCTAATTTGCTTTGATCTTTTCTATCAGCCTATGTATAAATTCAGTGTCAAGTTTTCACAGTGTATATTAATTTCCTATTGTCGCTATAACAACGTTGAAGCTTAAAACAATGTGAATTTCTTATCTTAGAGTTCTGGAGTCAGAAATCCCAAGTGGGCTGTGGGACTGTGTTCCTTCTGGGCTCTAGGAAAGAATATGCATCCTTGCCTTTTCCAGCTTCTAGAGGCTTCCCGAATTCCTTCCTTGGCCCTTCACTGTATCTTCAAAGCCAGAAGTGTAGCATCTTCAAATCTTTTCTGTCTCTCTCTCTCTGACTTTGACCCTCTGTCCGCTCTATATCCCTTATAAGGACCTTTGTGATGACATTGAGCCCATCCAGATAATCCAGGATAATCCAGGAGCTTCCTTAGCTCAAACTCCTTGACTTAATCACCTATCAAAGTCCCTTTTGCCACATAAGGCACCGTATTCACACAGGGGATTAGGATGCAGATATTTAGTGAGGAGAGGGGCATCATTCTGCCTACCCCATACTCTCAGCAGTTCTGTCTTCTTTTGGTATGGAAATTTTTATACTAGTATCTAGATTGGAGATTTAAACGTACCCATTCACCAGATAAATTAATAATGCATTTCATCTTGGCTCTGAGGATGGAGGCTTAAGAGTATTTTACCTTTTGGGGTCAAAGAGAACAATACTGGTGGAGTACATGTTATAGAAACTTTAACCACTGTAACGACATAAAAGCTTAATTATTTGAAAATGTACCTGGAGTCGAGCATTCATAAGCATAAACTCCTGTTGCTTTTTCATGTTTTCATTCATAGATTTTGAGAATATAAACCCCATCTTGACCTAAAATGTGAAAAAAAACAATGAGGCTTAATATGACATATTCTACATGCATCGTCATATGCTCTGCTTTGGGCTACCATATACCTTCTACCATAAACAATGTAAAAAAAAAAAAGATGAATTCTGAGCTAGGAACACAGTGTGGATTGCAGTCCTTTCTTCTAACTAGCTGTCTGACCTTGGGCATTCATAACCAGCATGGACATTTGCTCGCCTAAGACCAGCTGACTGAACGTCGATGATTTCCAGAATCTCCTCCTGTTCTATAGGTATACAGCTCCATGTTTCCTGATTTTGCTTCCCCCTGTAAATCCTCAAGAACTGAATACTTAAAAACAAACAAATGAAAAGATCACTCTCTTTTTTGTGAGGAACAGGGAGGATACCATCCCTCTCTTACTTTCTGTACAACTGGATGACAGAAACTTTGTTTCTGAGAAGGGGTGATTCAGGAGATACACTGAGGACACCTTGAGGACATGCTCCTTGCATTTGTGCTTAGGAAGTGTTAGTGTCTCCAGGTCACTATGGCTGCACTCGCCCTGTGATCCCTGGCCCTCTCCTGTGTGCCTCCATTGTGTCACCCACTGATGGTACCCTTGGCCGTCCTCTTCTGGCTCCGCCTGTCTTATCTTCAGCTTCTACTGAAGGTCTTAAGAGGGGAAGAACATAACAATACTTAAATGTCCTGGGCAAAGCAATTTTTTAAATGAAAACATGGTATTGCCTGTCTTATTTATCTTACTTAAGAAGTTCTTAAGTGGGCTGTCACTTTTAGGGGACAAAAATTTCAATTTTTTGTTCTTAATCCAATTGGGTAAGTACAGAAAGCCTTCAGTTAGTTATTAATTTTACTTTCAAGAGATTGAAAAAACTCAGGAGAGTTACAACTGCTCTCTCCTCAGTAATATTGCTGATTCTCTTTGGTAGGCTGCTGAGTGGGTTGTGAACCTCACATCAGTCTGGCCAGCCTCAGTGCTTTCCAACGGATCCACACTCTCCTGTAGGCAACCTAGCAGAGCTTCTGGGTTTTCATAGCTTATCATGGAATAGTGGGTTCTGGCTAGCTGGGGAGAAGATGCCGGGGGACGGAGGGCACTCTGCACCAGGTTGGTAGAATGGTTATCTTCGCTAGCTAGCTTCCAGGTGAGCGGGCACTCCAAGCCAGACTTCAGTGGCTTCCTTGATTCTTGCCAAAGATTCATTCTTGATTTACAGGGACCTCGGAGCCAGAGTCAGCCTTGATGCTGGTACAGGAGGCTGAACAACTCACTGTAGAGAAGAAGCAGGTCCTGAGGTTCCCTCCCCCTCTGCCGCTGCCCCACTCCATCCTCTGTCCAGAGAGTTAGAGGCCACCCACTGAGGCTAGGGAGATCTAACGGAAGTTCTCTCCTTTCTCTAGACTTTGGCACCCCAAGTCAGTTGTCTGAAACAGCAGACCAGAACTTGCTTGAAGGAAGTGCAATATATTATCCATCTTGGAATTCCCCATGATGTCTTTTTCCATAAATGTTTGCATAGAACACTAGTGATACAAGGGAAAACTAGCTTAGGTCACTTTCCTTTGTTGTTTTTTGATGAGTAGATGATTGAGTATTTACATATGCTACAAATATTCATGAAGAAAACAGCTGCCCTCTAATCCCATTCCTACATGCACACTCACACCCTGTAAATCACAGAACTTTGTCGCTTACAGTGCCCCTGTTTACAAGGGGGCAGGATCTCTCCTAAAGTGGAGAGACAGTCCTCACATCAGCCATCTAGAGAGGTGAAACTATCTGGAAGGTTAGGGTATAGACTTACCTGTCCTGGGCCTCAGTTTCTTGCTCACTCCCAAGGGTAAAGGTAGAATCCAAGCAGGATGAAGGTCCCTGTGGTCCCCAAGGGAAACCACATCTGAAAATAAGTGTACCACACCTTGTGAACTATGCCCTGGAGTTCAGTACCTTCAACCTCCCTCTCCATTCCCAACCTAACAAAGCCATTTTCCAAAGTCTAAGTGATTCCTTAGGGTGTCCAGAATACCCTCAGCACCTCTCATTTACAAAATATTTATCAGAAAATAAGCAAGAATCAGCTTGCAATCGGGATAACTTTGAATTCACTCAATTGAGTAAGGTAAGTTTTTCAAAAATTACAACTTTATCACTGGTGACAAATACCTTACTACTTACAGCTTAGATACCCGTGTGTCTCAGGGGGCTGAGAATGCTGATTTGGGTCCCTTCTGCCCTCATTTTTCCTCTGATTACTCCTAAAATCTTAGAAAGGTTCTTCAAGGCCACAGGTCCTCAGCTGTGCTGTCGTTTAGGATGGGCAGGGGTATTTCCGAGGAGTGTAGGCGTGGGCTGCAAGTGCCGGGCAGCCTTACTCCTGTCACCCCTGGGAACTATGATTGGATTTTACTTATTGGAAAACACACACACACCCCAGAATTTCATGACCCATGTGTGACCTCTTCTTATCCAAATGTCTGTGCTGATTCATTTCCTGATCAAATGACACATTACCTACATTTAAGACTGGTGGCATAATTACAATAATTTCCAGTACGTTTTTGCAGCCCTTTCAAATTAGGTCACCTCCCCCCTGCAAATTCCTGCTCAGAACCCACAGCTTCCGGGAGGTTTTCCCTGTGGTAACTCCACCCGCTGTAACTTGGGTATTTCCCGCAGTGGTATGCGGATTTTATGCGGATAGTGCTCTGCCTACTTTCCCAGCTCGGTTACATCGATTCAGGGGAAGCCAGGGTTCCTTGTGAGGAAAACCGGCTCTTCCGAAATGAGGCTGGGAATAGACGAGAGGACGAGCCACCCCGGGGTGCTCCCAACGAGTGGGCGCCGCGCGGCCCGGCAAGCCCGGGGCCCCGGAGCTCGTCGCGGGCAGAGACGGCCACGCGGACCCGCCCCCCCCCC
>NC_043712.1:84935012-84948062 GCF_006229205.1 Suricata suricatta
GGGAATCTCAGCCAGCGCGACCCGACCGGGACTCGCCCGGCACAGCCTCGGGATTGGGCGGCCTTTACAGCGATTCCGAGGCTCAGCCAATCAGCGCAGCCCTTGGCTTCCTTAAAGAGACCGCTCGCTTGCCTGCGGCCTAGTGTGCTCAGTCCCGCCAGGTGCCTGGGACAGACCGGCAAGGTCAGAGAGGCAAATTCGAACCAACAGCGGCTCAGCTGCCAGATATTGAGGGGAAGGAGAGGGCTCAGTGAGGTTTCTTAAGTTACCCATGTATGAGATCCCTGCTCCTGCGCCCAGCTGAGACTCTATATAGAGTTTAAGGAGCCATCTCACTGTTGGTTACCCTCCAGAATGTCAGCCACCCCGCTGGGTCCGTTTTCCAGAACAGAATGTGTCTGATGAGAGGTTGTCACTTGCACATATAATCCACAGTTGCAAACATTTTTTTTTAAAGTTTAAGTATAATTGACACACAATGTTACATTAGTTTCAGGTGTATATCGTGATTGACCAGCCTATTACTTTGTACTCTGCTCACCACACATGGAGCCGCCGTCTGTCACCAAAGAACCGGACTATATTCCCTAGGCTGTGCCTTTCATCCTCCTGACTTACTCATCCCATAACTGGGCGCCTGTGCCTCCCACGCCCCTTCACTCATTCTGCCCATCCGCTTACCCCTCTCTCCCATCTGGCAACCATTGTTTTTTTTCTCTGTTTATGGGTCTGTTTTTCCTTTTGTTTGTGTATTCATCTGTTTTGTTTTTTAGATTCCACATATAACTGAAATCATATGGTATGTGTCTTTCTCTGACTTACCTCACTTAGCATAATACCATCTACTTCCATCCACGCTGTTAAAAAAGAGCGAAATCTTATTATAGATGAGTAATATTCCTGTGTGTGTGTGTGTGTGTGTGTGTGTGTACCACATCTTCTTTATCCATTCATCTGTCAATGGATACTTGGGTTGCTTTCATATCTTGACAATTGTAAATAATGCTGCAGTAAACATAGGAGTAAATATGTCTTTTTTGACTTAGTGTTTTTATTTTCTTGGGATAAATACCCAATAGTATAGTTACTGGACCATATGGCAATTCAATTTTTAATTTTTTGAGGAACCTCCATACTGTGTTTCACAGTGGCTGCACCAGTTTGCATTCCTACCAACAGTACGTGAGAGTCCCTCTTTCTCCACATTCTTGCAAATACTTGTTATTTCTTGTCTTTTTTATTCCAGCCATTCTTACAGGTACAAGGTGATATCTCACTGTGGTGTTAATTTGCATGGTTTTGATTTCCCCTGATGATTAGTGATATTGAGCATCTTTTCACATGTCTGCTGGTCATCTGTAGGTCTGCTTTGGGAAACTATTCAGGTCATCTGTCCATTTTTGAATTGGACTGTGTCTTTTGGTGTTGAATTGTATAAATTCTTTTTATGTTGGATATCAGATATATCATTTGCAAATAATCTTCTCCTATCCAGTAGGTAGTCTTTTTTTTGTTGTTGATGGCTTCCTTTGCTGTGCAAAAGCTTTTTATTTTGTGGGCACCTGGGTGGTTCAGCCAGTTAAGCATCTGACTTTGGCTCAGGTCATGATCTCGTGGTTTGTGAGTTTGAGTCCCACGTCTGATTCTGTACTGACAGCGAGGAGCCTGGAGCCTGCTCCAGCCTCTGTGTCTCCCTCTCTCTCTGCCATCCCCAGCTTGGGCTCTGCCTCTCCCTCTCTCTGTCTCTCTCTCTCTCTCAAATAAATAAGCACTTAAAAATTAGGGAGAGGGGGGAAAGCTTTTTATTTTGGTGTGGTCCCGGTAGTTTATGTTTGCTTTTGTTTCCCTTGCTGGAGGAGATATATCTAGGAAAATGTTGTTAAGGCCAATGTTAAATAAATCACTGCCTATGTTTTCTTTTAGGAATTTTATGGTTTCATCTCTCACATTTAGGTCTATAACCCATCTTGAGTTTGTTTTTGTGTATGGTGTAAGAAAGTGGCCCAGTTTCATTCTTTTGCATGTAGTTGTCCAGTTTTCCTAGCACCACTTGTTGAAGAGACTTTCATTTCCCCATTGTCTTTTCTGGCCCCATTTGTTGTAGATTAACTGACCATATAAATGTGGGTTTATTTCTGGGCTGTCTATCCTGTTCCATTGATCTATGTGTCTATTCTTCGCCAGTACCATACTGTTATTCCTTATACTACAGTTTTGTAGTATATCTCAAAATCTGGGATTGTAATACATCCAGCTTTGTCCTTCTTTCTCAAGATTGCTTTGGCTATTCTGGGTTTCTTGTGGTTCCATACAAATCTTAGTATTTATTCTAGTTCTGTATAAAACACTTGGTATTTTGATAGAGGAAGCATTGAATTTGTAGACTGCTTTGGGTAGTATGAACATTTTAATGATATTTGTTCTCCCAGTCCATGAGCATGGAATACCTTTCTCTTTGTGTCATCTTCAGTTTCTTTCATTAGTGTTTTATGGTTTTCAGAGTACAGGTCTTTCATCTCCTTGGTTAAATTTATTATTAGGTGTTTTATTCTTTCTGTACAATTGTAAATGGAATTGTTTTCTTAATTTCTCTTTCTGCTCTTTTATTATTAGTGTATAAAATGCAACTGATTTCTGTATATTAATTTTGTATCCTTCAACTTTACTGAATTCATTTATTAGTTCTAATAGTTTTTTTTGGAGTCTTTAGGGTTTTCTATGTATGGTATCATGTCATCTATAAATAGTGACAATTTATCTTCCTTACTGATTTGAATGCCTTTTATTTCTTTTTCTTGTCTGATTCTTGTGGCCAGGACTTCCAGTGCTATGTTGAATAAAAGCGGCAAGAGCGTGCATCCTAGTCTTATTCCTGATCTTAGGGGAAAAGCTCTCAGTTTTTTACCACTGAGTATGATGCTAGCTGTGGGTTTTTAATATAAGGCCTTTATTATGTTAAGGTATGTTCCCTCTAAGCCCATTTTGTTGAGGGTTTTCATAGTTATAAACCTTTTTTTCCAAGAGAATATTAAATAATTCGATTACATATGATGATGGATGATACACAAGCTTTAATCCCATCTGTAATTTTATCTGATACCATAATTCAATTTAGATATATTGCATAGGATATACCAAAAATCATATTAATAACCAAATAAACTATGGGACTTTACTTAGGTGACCCTTTTAATGGTGAATTCCAGGTCACGAAACATTAACTGTCAGTTCGACCACACCAGTGTTTGTGGAGACAGTGGCTTCTGTGCCCAAACAGGTTGCAGATCAATTTCGAATGGAACCTGGCTTCCCTCTGAAGGAATTCTAACTCCACATTGTTGGGGTGGTTTACCGAGATGGCTGCAGAGTAGACTAACTACACAGCATATTTTTAAAAAGACAATTTATTCACCGTCATGATCAGATGATTACATTTAGCAATCAACAGCATGGATGCCAAAAAAAGAATAAAACCTACATTCAAACCCTTTGTTGGAATGCTTTACACTTTCCACAGAAACTAAAATAACCAGTTATACAGTTAGTCACAAATACAGTCCTCGAGTTTTTTTGCCCATACCCATGAATATTGTCTCAATAGTCTTCTTTTTAGCAGCTGGGCCCTGCCACCCCTGTGCTTGACCGAGTTCACACATCTGTTGTAACCTACAGCCTCCCTGTCACGTCCCTGGCTCTCTTCTCCTGCTCAGCTTTGTTTCCCAGCAGGAATTAAAGCCTTCTACTGCCACCATAGCTACTGCTGCTGCTGGGACCACCATAGCCACCTGGGTTTCCTGGTTTGGCAAAGTACTGGCCTCCACCGCCATAGCGGCCAGCACCTCTGCCTCCAAACTCCCCTCCTGTCATGGTCCAGAATTTGAAGAATGATTGTGTTAATTGCCAAAATCATCACAGCTTCTACCACCTCCTGTGTTGCTTTCATCGTTACCAAATCCGGTATAGCCATCCCCACTGCCGCCATGTCCACCACCACCTCGACTGCCACCAAAGCCACCTCACCCACTGAAGTGTCCTCCACGACCCACGTTGTCATTCCCACCCAAACTCCCTCCACGACCACCACCAGAGTTTCCAGAACCACTTCGCCCTCCTTGGGTGGAGGAAGCGCTAGCCATGTGCTTAGATAGAGCTTGCCTTACTTCACAGTTGTGGCCATTTACAGTATGGCATTTGTGAATGACAATCTTGTCTACAGAGTCATGGTCATCAAATGTCACAGAAGCAAAGCCTCTCTTTTTGCCACTGCCCCGGTCTCCCCTGCTGCTCTAAGGAATATCTGTTTCTTCTCACCCCCACCAGCAGTTTCCATCTTGCGTATGTCAAGTTTCTCTCTCAACCTCAGGGGGGAGTGCTGGAGGAACTATTGGTACTCTGTTCTGTGCTGCTGAATGACTTGGGAGAATAGCGCGTAGGTCAGCAGGCTTTAGCCCTGAGGAAGGTCCCTGCCCTTAGCCCTGGCTGACCTCCATACCAGTGGAGAAGGTGATTAATCACCCCCAGATTTAGCTTCTGAGTAAACAGCAAACCAACCTCCTAGGCTTGCCTGATGCTGTCACCCTGACCCTTAGTATTCTGGAGCTTGGGTCCCACATTCCAGACACTATTTGTTGAATGGCTGGATCCGGAAATCTTACCAGCATTCGTGTTTCCAACTGTGGGAGCGGGTGTGTTGTTAAGGTATCCTTTGTGCCACAGGAGCAAAGCCTT
The DNA here is from genome assembly GCF_006229205.1 of Suricata suricatta. NCBI lineage: Eukaryota > Metazoa > Chordata > Mammalia > Carnivora > Herpestidae > Suricata > Suricata suricatta. The sequence continues at coordinate 84,939,741 of NC_043712.1, forward strand.
GTGGAGCTTCGATTCTTTAAGGGAGGACAACAACTGATAAAAGAAGTAGGGAATACTATTTGAGTGCAGACACCCTAGCATAAGCATCCCTAGATTCTATGTCAAACTCTGTCACTGTCCCTAATATAAATCTCTGAAACTATAGCATCTCTACAATAGGATGAAAGCCTTTTAACTTATTGGACTGTGAGGACTAAATGACATAATGTATTTAGGCAGTTCTCAGTGTCTGGCACATGGTTTGTATTCAATCACCAGTCATAACCAGCAACATTAGGGAGCAGAAGGGGCCGGAGGGATGGAGCAGTTACTAAAACCTGGCAAGAGCCACAGGTGTGGCGGTAGGTGAGGGCTGCCCAACAGGAGCGATGCTGTTCAGCAGAGGAAGGCAGTCAGTACTGACTGTTAGTCCAGCAGGGTGAGATTCTGTCCGTGGAGCCATTGCCACAACCTCAGCTCAGAGTGAGGACAGAGTGGAAAATAAAGGCCCATCTCTTTGTCCTCTTATACTCTGATATCCTGCTAAGGTCTTCCATTAGCTGGGATCTACCCAGATGCCCAAAGACGAAGGAGCCAGGTTCATGCAGTTTTTAGAGGTCAGCCTCCTGGGCACAAAGACTGCTGAGACAAATGGAAAATGTTCAGCACCCCATTTCTATAAACTTTGATCATGTTTGGAAGTCCTAGTTCAAAAGAAAGGAATGCTTCTACCTCAGGGCTCAGTTGTGGTTCTGTTGAATTGGAACGTGGAACCACCCCCTTCATCATTTTGGTTTCTCATAGTGATGGAACTGGGATACGGATCCCAGTTACCAAGGGGAAGTTGGGCTGCAGCTGTACAATCAGGGCAAGGGGAACTGTGCACGATGACCAGAGACTCACTGGGCACATCTGAACACCCCCATGTGCAGTACTAACAACGGTCAGTGGATAGCTGCAGGAACCTGATAAAGCTGACTCTAAATTTCAGAACATACAGAAATTAAGTATCACCACCTGGTGTATCACCACACCAGGCAAAAAAATTCCTGATCTATGAAGGAACTGCTTAGGGCAAGGGAAACATAAGTGAAGTAGGAAGTTATAATTATCAATTTTAGCCTTGCAACTAGCTGTTGAGATAGACAGACATGTAAAATGTTAATCATTTCTTCCTTGCCCCCCTTTCCTTGTTACCTTGTATCAAGGCTGCTGGTGGAGACAAATATTACAATTTCTAGATCAAAGTATACCCAAACTGACATCGCCTCAAAGCTGTGTAGTAGTTGGTGGGATTCTGATTCTCATGTGTAGGGGATGAGCTTCAGCTCACATGAATCAAGGGAAGAACAACTGCTGAGTGGCAAAACAGGCAGACCATCTGGATTTTCTGTTTGCCTTTTCTCATATCCATTATTCCTTCCCTGCCCTGCTAAATGCTTCCAGAAGCAGAACTTTTTGGAGAGTGTCATCTGGGCTCGTCACAGCTCGTTTTGTTTCCATTTATGTTTGGACAGTGGGAAGAGGGGACTGGAGGCAGGGGGTAAGAGGTAGATATGTTTTCTACTTTCTTTCTCTGGGACTGATGATCTAACAGCGGTCCTTTCACAATTGAATTCTTGATCAGAGGCCTCTCTCTTGTGGCTCTAGCTCATGGAGCGTCCCTCCTCTGCATGTTAGCCCAGATGTGGTAGGGACTTCCCACTGTTGCTAGTTGTTGATGGTTCAATCCCAGCTTCATTGTGGGATGCCACAACTTGATGGTTCTCTTAATCCTACCCACCCCCTCTTAAATAGTGTCTTCATTAATATTTCTTCCATTGAACCCAGTAGAATTCCAATTCCCAATGGAAACCCAATGGACATACTTTAAACTGTATACCTACATTATACTCTTGTATATATGATGTTCACAATTTTAAAATAGAAGTGAAAAAAGTGGCCACAGAATATATTCCTTGAGAATTAAGAGAAATCTAGGTATAGTTATTGAACACAATGGAATATAGGTAAGAGGATTAAAGGAAATTATTTCAGCATCAAATGCCATATAACTTCAGGTGCTTGGGTGGCTCAGTTGGTTGAGTGTCCAACTCTTGATTTCAGCTCAGGTCATGATGCTAGGGTCATGGGACTGAGCCTTGTGTTGGCCTCTGTGCTAGATGGGGAGCCTGCTTAAGATTCTCTCCCTCTCTCTCCTTCCCTCTCTCCCACTCTCTTAAAAACTGTATAACTTTAATGGGTATGTGTATTATTTCTAACAATGAATTTGTGAATGTGTGTATGTGTTTACACACACACACACACACACACACACACACACACACAAATAGGTCCTCTAATCATTTTGCATGGTAGCATAATGATTTTCATGTTGTTACATAGCATTCATACATCCCATTTTTTAAAAGGAGGCTCCACACCCAGCATTCAGCCCAGCATGGGGCTTGAGCTCACAGCTCTGAGATCAAGACCTGAGCTAGGATCAAGAGTTGGACGATTAAGCAACTGAGCCACCCAGATGCTCCCATATGTCCCATTTTAAAAGGTGTATGATTTTTTGCAAGTATATATACAGTTTTCGTTGTTGGATTTTTTTTGCTACTGTCAATAACACCATGATAATGAGCTTCATATATATATAACTGTTTAATATGTTGATTGTAAATCCTGGGTTAAGTAGTACACATATTTTAGAATTGATTGAAAATCCTCAACTCATTGAAAGTCCTTTCCCCCAGGACAGTAAAATTATTCAGTATTTCCCTGTACACCATAAAGTAGTATTTAAAAAAACAACATTTTTGAAAATTCAACGTGTGTATAGTAGTATTTCCTTTTAACAGAGATGCTTTCTCAAGGAGTATGAATTTCTCCATCAATCTGAGAATGAAGTTTAGCCAAGAACCTCGGTCTGTAAAGCAAGGCATCTAGTTGCACAGTGTGGCAGAAGCTCTTCAGTATTAAGCTTTTCTGGAACAGTTCCCAAGCTGTGGGGAAGACAGTCTAAATTATAACCTTACACTTGAATCATGGAGCATGCTTACAGCTTGGGCACAATTTGAACCAGCAGAGAACAGCACTGAGTTTTATACATTCCCCCACGTCCCCCCAGCCCCTGGCAATTTCTAACCTGCCTTCTGTCTCAATAGATTTGACCTATTCTGGACGTTTAACATAAATGGAGTCATACAACGTATATGGTCTTTTGCCTCTGGCTTCTTTCATATGGTATAAGGTTTTCAGGTTTCATCCAAGTTGTGGCAGCTATCAGTGCTTCATTCCTTTCTATGGCTGAATACTGTTCAAATGTGTGGATGTACCACCTTTTGTTTATTCAAAATTGAGGTATATTTGGGGGCGCCTGGGTGGCTCAATCAGTTACCCTGCTGACTTCAGCTCAGGTCATGATCTCACGGTTCGTGGGTTCAAGCCCCACATCGGGCTCTGTGCTGACAGCTCAGAGCCTGGAGCCTGCTTCGGATTCTGTATCTCCCTCTCTCTCTGACCCTCCCCTGCCTGCACTGTCTCTCTCTCTGTCTCAAAAATAAATAAAAAAACATTTTAAAAAATTAAAAAAAAAGAAAGTGATGCTATACGTTGCTGAGGTATGCCATTGAAATGGAGTAGAGATGACAGTAATTAAGGGGGCAGCAGAGTCAAGGGAAACTTTCTCAGCAGGTGCGGGGGCGGTTATATTTCAGAGTGTAATGTGAATCAAACCAAGGCTTCACGTGGCTCAGTCCAAGCATGTAATGGCTTTCCAAGGAAGCATAAACTGACAAATGAAATACTGAAAAATAATACTTAAGCTTTCTTAAGTTCCTGAAATATGCTCAGCAGACTCTAAGATCTTCTCTATATATTTCTCTCATTCCCAATTTTGTCCACTCACAGTAGCTATTGATATTTCTCCTCCTTCTCAACAATGAGGTTTCATACCACTGGACTAAACCCTGGCTAACTTCCTCTTTCTCTAGCCCATGCGGCTCATAGGACTCTGCTCTCTGCCTGTGACTCTCAGCCTCCTGCACCCCTGAGCAATTCAGCATGAAAACCCTTTTTAAAAAACTGAGAACGGTTCCTGAATTCTGGTGAATAAAATGATCCACTTTATTACCTATTCCCTTTCCTTTGCAGCTCTTCACAGGAAGGGCACAAGTTATGTTTGTGCTACCCAAAGACACCAAAAAACCATACCCAGACCTCAGTCTTAATTCTCTTTCTCCTGCTCATATGGCTGGCATCCCTGGAAATGCTGTACCACTGGGCCAGCTGTAGTCCATGGATTTCTTCTAAGTGAGCCTGGGAGTGAGCATTTCGATGTTAGAATAAAGAATGTATTCTTCCCCATGCCAACTCCCCATCTCCCTCTTGCCCTCCGTAAACACTTCAAAAATGATGAGCTAACTGGGTTAAATCGTTTGTGGTCATAGCAGGCATTAACTATCCCCTTTACCAAGACCAGTCAAATGAGGATTATTTCCAGAATTATTGGAGTCTGTGAAATACAGGGTGATAGATAGCAACCCTACTCTACCAGAAGCAAAACTAGGACTACCTTTCCAACCCACATTTAGGCCAGCTCTTGTGGGTTATAGGGGAACTGCTTATCTTTCCCGCCCAGCTCTCTCTCTGCCGAAACAGAAAGACCTTAGTGTCCTTTCAGTAAAAGGTGGGGAAAAGAAAAAAAAAAAAAACTACTTCTCATTCTATTATGATGAGTCTGCAGTCAGGAGTGGCAACTTAAGTAGGTTCTCAACCCACTGACTTGGATGTGACTATAACCTTTGAATAAATTAGTCTCTGAAGAACCTCTTATTCAGACCAGAAAACAAAAATCAATTGTTTCCTTTCAAGGAGAGGCTTTGAAGACCTTTAGATATTGAGAACTCATGTAGCTCTTGGTTTAAATCTAAGTGTGAGTATAATATAATACTTCTAAATTTTTTTTAATGTTTTATTTATTTTTGATACAGAGAGAGACAGAGCATGAAAGGAGGAGGAGCAGAGAGAGAAGGAGACACAGAACCAGAAGCAGGCTCCAGGCTCTGAGCTAGCTGTCAGCACAGAGCCTGATTCGGGACTCGAACCCACAAACGTGAGATCTGACCTGAGCCGAAGTCGGAGGCTTAACCGACTGAGCCACCCAGGCACCCCTATAATATAATACTTCTAGAGGTAATTCCACAAGAGACACTGGAACTAAATCATGCCCTTAAGTCAAGTGAAATGACTCAGAGGGGACTGTTTGACTTATACGACATTCACTTAGGTAACTTTTAGTATATGGTATTAAATCAATAAGAAATATTTCCTAGTATCCTCTAAAAGGGTAGCTCCCAATTGTAAACTTTATTTTTAGTGGCCTTCATTTCATTTACTGAGATAGCTTAGAATTAAATTATTTCCCGTAGAGTCTCAAAGTCCGACAGCATTGTTCAAGTCATAATTATTTTTGAGGGATTATTAATTCCTGAGGACAGAGGACATTGTTGGAGATCTCATCTTTGTTTTCAAGTGCCCACAGCATGGGAGCTCCCCTTCAAAGGCTAGATGGGACTCTTCACTGGCCAGCCTTCCTCCCACAGCTCAGGACAGGAGGAAGGCAACAGACACAGTGTGAGTGAGAGAAGACAGCTGCTGCTCTCTGGCCATCCCCGCATGTGCATTACTCCTGTGCTTTAGACAGTTGTGTGACCAGGGCAAAGTGTTCTCCGTGAAATCTGTTTGGCACAGATGTACAGGTTATGAAGAGAATGGTGAAGGAGGAGCCAACAGAGGCAGGGCTTGCAGATGGGAACAGAGAGAGAGAGAGAGAGAGAGAGAGAGAGAAAGAGAGAGAGAGAGAGAGAGACAGAGAGAGATGGGCATAACGGGGCAGCGGTTTACAGTTGCACACAATCAAAAATAGAGCGTGGAGACACATCTGGACGTTGTCTATATAGTAATAAAATGCATTGGTAAACTTTCAACGCAAACCTAGCAGGTTGTTAACATTCTTAATCTCTTTGTTTTATCCTGTTTGTGATGATCAAGAAAGTTTACTGGAAACTGCTCCTTCACAAGGAATTTGCTAACAGCATTTCAAGCCCAGTTGTTAAGTACCTGGAATCTATCCTCCTTTTAAGAACAGGACAAACAAAGATCATCTCCTTATTTTAGGGGCAAATGTGGAAGTTGGACAGGCAGAGCTAGAATGAAGGGTGGTAATGATACCCATTACCCAAATTAGAGGGAAGGGTGTTACATCTGCAGTTGCAAAGAACTCCTGATTCAGTTTTTTCTTAAATGTTATACCATCAGTTTTCAGAACTTTATGTGCACGTGAACCAGCCAGAGACGGACCGCCCCCGCCCCAGAGAACTGGATTCAGCAGAGACCTGAATTCTGTACTTAAACACCTACCCCAAATCAGTTGTGGTGCGAGGGAAGCTTAGAAATGCCCTGAGAAGCAGCACCTTGGCCGTGATGAGGTTTTTCCTCTAAAGATGAATAGACTGAGAGGGGCGCGAAAGGATATGGCCACACAGAAGACGACCTGGCTGCCTCGGGCCTCATCGTGGGCTTCCCACGGGTCTCCTTCTCAGCACCCCTCCGTCTGCCTTACCCAGATCACAAAGTCAGGATTGGTTTGATTCTCATATATTTTTTAGGCTTTTTAATTTTAATTCCAGTGCAGTAACATACAGACTCTCATGTATTTTTTGAAGTGATAAAGTCTCTTTTTTTCTAAACACATCCTGTTTTTGTTTTTCATTTTTTGTATCTACAGAATATATCAAAAACTTCATTGAGAACTTTGGGAAATGAACGGCTGAAGGATGAAAACAGGTGAGCCAGATGAATAAGATCAGCAATCATCAGATTACTAATATGTAAATCACAGGGCAGCAGTCTGAGTAAATACTTTCCATTCCCACCGTCAAGTTCAGAGAAAGGCAAATTCCATTCACTATCCCCCTTCTCTGTTGATCATTATGTAGAGCCTGGACATTCCTTTAGTAAAACTAACAATAAACTAAACACCCTCTCTCCCTCCTTCCCCCAGTTTTAAAAATTATTCATAGGTCATAGAGGCCATCTAAGAGAACAGTACTTAATCCTGACTACCATTCAGTAAACTAGCTGCTCAGGGTAACTTAGCTAGTTAGCAGCAGGTGGCTCTAGAGACCGTGTTTCCTCCCTCACACAACAGTCATGAACACACAGGCCATGAAATCTATGTCCTGGGTCTTAAATCTCATTTTTAGAAAAATGTAAGATAAAATAGAAAATATCAGAGAGACTAAAGTTGGGATAACACTGCCGTATTCACTGTGTCCTTAAAAAGAGATTTGAAAGAGGGAGCATCTCAGCTGAATCTCCAAGTCTATTTACAGTTTTATTGAGGCTAAAGAGAATTCCACACTCTCTACCAGATTTTTAAGGCAGTAGTATCCTCAGTATTTTTCTAGGTTAAAGAATAAAAACGGGCTATTCTGAGAATGTAAAAAGTCTTACTTGGGAAGCAAATGCCGTAAGTAAGGCAACGGACACCTCGATATTTGCCAGTTATGCAGTATTTTGAATTGCAGTTGAAATAAATAAGCAGGAAAGCCAAAACAAGAGTTCAGGTTATCAGTTTAAAATTAGAAAGAGGGGGAGATCCAGGGAGAGGGAGACAAGGAAGGAGGGAAGAAGGAAGGAGAAAGGGAAGCACCTAGGCGCCCAGCGTCACCTCTGTGAGTCACAGGGCGTTTAGCTGGGCTCCTCCGTCCACCTGAGGGGTTTTCCTCTGCTTCGCCTAGAACGTGCTAACCTACCCTAGACCCCCAAGGATGGCAAGACAGCGGGGATCGAGAGCATTCTTAAAAGGTGTAACTAATGATGGGAAGTTCTTTTAATGTCAAAGCAGCTGGTTTCATTATGTCGAGGAACTTTGAGGAAGTCCTCACAATTCACGTATTAATATATTTCCTATTACACACACACCTACTTTCTAGAATAAAAGCCAAAGCCACGTGGGCCTGCCATTTTCCTTTGTACGTGTTGTGGAATTACGTCCAGTCACCACGGAATGTCCCCTCTTCCTGTGGAAAGCTGTTACCGAACGCGGTGGGGGCCGGTGGGCAGAGCGTCAGGGGCCCGGGTGCCGAAGATCCCAGATATTCAGACATCGGTTTGCTTTCAACCTTTGTTTTATTTTATTTTTTTCAACCTTTGTTTTATTTTGTTTTTTCAACCTTTGTTTTAAAAGTATATAGGTAGTTATTAGATTTAGTACAGAACAGAGTTTAACAGATGATTTACAAGAAACCGGGCCGCTAGTTTCGCTTTTGCTTTCTTTCCAAGAGCGCAGCC
>NC_043712.1:84948162-84976299 GCF_006229205.1 Suricata suricatta
CGCGCAGCCGCCAGTCTCCCGCCGGCAGGTAGGAGCGTCCTGCCCTCGCAGGGCGCCCGACGCGCGGTTCGCGGGCCGTCCCGGCGGGGTTGGCGCTTTAAGGGCAATGCTAGTCTGCACACCTTTCCTTTGGGGTGGGGAGAGGAGGCGGGCGAGGGAAAGCGTGCTGCTTGGATGCAGGACCATCGCCTGCATAGGTTAATGGGAGCAGCTAACCGGTCGACCTTTCTTTAGGTGGGATTCAGTTTTGCTTCATGTCAGTGTTATAAGACCGTGTTTCCGTGCGTTCCTGAATACGGTCCTGAGGTACGTAGCAAGGTCTAGACGGAAATTCCTAGGCTAGAGGTCGGACCCCTGGGTCCTCGTCCATCCTGAGCTGCTCCCTGAGTAAGTCATACATCTGTAGCATCTCCTAAGGACCCCCTCCTATTGTAAGATCCAGAAAACTCAATAGGAGTCCTTTGTGCTTCCTGCTCTGAGGACCAGCAGGAGTCCTGAGGGAGGGAGACTGGAGCCTTCAGAGACATTGACCATGGTCTTTGTCATAGAACACAGGGAGTCCTTCAAGTATCATTGTTCCACCTTTTTGCACCTAAGAAATAACTTGTATGATTTTCGATGGATTAAATAGTCTTCTAAAATATATATATATATACACACACAGAAGGCATATGTATCTGTGTATATATATCTGTGCATATATGTATATATTGTGTGGATGTATATGTATGTGTGCATATAGATAGTTTTTTAATGGCTGTATTTCATGTTACTGGGTAGCCAGACAAAATTAATACCCCATGCTGGATATAAAACTTATTTACAGTGTTTAAGTATTCTAGCCATTCAGTGAACATCACTGCATATAAATCTCTGGGATATTGCTGATTATTTCCTTCAGATAAACTCTTGTAAGTTTACCCAGGCAAAGAGTCTGAATATTTTAAAAGCCTTTTTACGTTTTAAGAAATGTTTGTTCTGTTTGGGGAGGAGGGCAGGAACAGAGAGAGAGGGAGAGAGAGAATCGCAGGCAGGCTCCACATCATCACTGCAGAGCCTGACGCGGGTCTCGATTTCCACCCATCGTGAGAGCATGAACTGAGCCAAAATCAGGAGTCAGAGGCTCAACCCACTGAGCCACCTTTTGAGGCAAATTACAGATCAACTTAAAGATAGTGCGACTTTCCATCGAAGTTGCCAGCAGTTTTTAAGAACTATGATAGTCTAAAGAAAAAATTAGCCTTTTTCAGTGGAAGAGAGTAGGCAGAGGTTACAGGACAGTAGTACAAGACAGTAGTCTTACAGGAAGCCACGGAAGTACTGCTGGGATTTGAAGTCACCTGGGAAACATAGAAGAGGGTGTCAGGGTGACTGAGGGAAAGGAGTTTGGGCACAGAGTTTAGTTGGATTTGATAGAGCAGCTCTCTATTAATGGGGTGGATTTTCATCTTAGAGTTACATTGTTAAACTCTAGGAAATTTTTTTTGAAAATCAAATTATAGTTCATTTACATCAGGTAAAAGTCAAAGGAAACCCTAAGCCAACAGATATCAAGACACTGCTTACTCCTACTTACTGGGAAAGGAAGCCTGAATTCTTTTCAGTCTTTTCCTCCTACCCTGGCTACTCTTAGGAGATGGAGGGGTAGCATCAGTTCCAAAGGATTATACCGAGTTCCCCAGGAAAAAACCTGCTTCCCTATCCAGAATGAACCATCATTTCTTACCTAGTTCACATCTCCTTGCTCTTTGAATGCTCTTGTCTGGGAATCCAGATAAAGCATCATAGTTTCTTACTTGAGGAAGATGTCAGTGTTCTCTTAAACCAACTGCCCTGATGTGCTGGAGAGAATCCCAAGCAGGCTCCATACCATCAGTGCCTGATGAACTCATGAACCATGAGATCATGATGTGAGCAAATCAGGAGCTGGACGATTAACCAGCTGAGCAACCCAGGCATCCCAAAATGCTCTTTGTCCTTGATCAACAATTCTACTTGGGGAAGTCTATCCTCAGGGCCTACCTAGCCTGGGGCCCAGCAAACATAGTCACTTCACAGATATTTGCTGAATATACAAATACGTATGATATTCTTAATCTTATACCTAACTATAGGGGGAGTAACCATTAGAGAAACACTGAGATACTTAGGAATATCATTCAGTAAAATGGAAAGTATTTATTTCGTAATATTAAATGAAAAAATGAGTGTTACATGTAGGATAAGGTTATAATTGTTTCTAAAAGGATCATAGGGGAAAAGACTAGAAGCAAAATATATGCTAGAATATTCATAATGGTTGCAAGGTTTCTCGGTCTTAGCGCCGTTGACAGCATGACTAGCCGCTCCTCTGCTGTGTGACTGTCCCGGGCTCTGGCGGATGCTCAGCAGCAGCATCCCTACAGACCAGCGGTCCAAGTCCCCCTGCCCCGCCCCACTGCACTTTGACAGCCCAAATCCGTCCTGGCGTTAGCGGAGGCTTCCCGGGTTCAAGTAATGGAATAGTGGGTGATCTTTCCCTTCTTCTCTCATTTTCTGCAGCATGTTTATAGCATTCTAATAATGAAGAAGAAAACAAAACTGTCATTATTCTCCCTCACTCTGATGTTCGAAGTTTCAGGGTTCTGTCCCTTCTGCTACTTTGCCTCACAGACAGTCTGCAGCTTGGCAGGGTGAGATACTTCACTAAACTCGTTTTTATGTTTTTCTGATACCTAAAGGGAAACATATCCATTTATTTGAAAATGTGGACACAGAAACACCAGAGAAATCATTAATAATCTCATCTACCGTTGTTTTTGTTTCTTTTTCTCCCATTCTTTCTTTTAAAAATTATAAGAAGGTAAAAACCTTCTTATCATCCCTTTGATTTCACTCCTAGAGATAATCACCATCAGAGTGTTGGTACAGAGTTTTCTGGGTATTTCCTCTAAGCGCGCACACACACACACACACACACACACACACACACAGGTTTTTTCTTAATCTTTACTACAGTAGATTTTTGCTACATGTACTGCTCCGCAAATAATGTTCCACACCTTTGCAGTCAGTACAATTCTGTCCTTAGTGGTACTACATCACATGACTATAACAAAATGAGTTTAACCCTTTCGGCGCTCTGCATTGTTCCCCAGTGTGGGGCTGGTATTAGCAATGTCATCACTTTACATGTATAGTTTATGTATGTGTTTTTTGTAGGGTATATTTCTAGGAGAGGAGGCGAGAGCTCATATGTCAGATACATTTAAAATTTTAATGGGAATTACCAAATTGCCATCCCCCAAAGATGATATAACTTCACATTCCTACCGTTAGTGAGAAAACCCATTTGTTCATATCCTTACAAACACTAAATATTAGGAATCTTTGTAATTTTGGTTAGGTTGATAAGTTAAAAACCAGCACCTAATTTAAACTTACACTTTTTAAAAATTGTTGCGATTGAGCATTCCTTCCCATTTGTAAGTGTCATTTGTACTTCTTATTCTCTGAACTGTATGCTAGAACCTTTTGCTCATTTTCTTTTGGGTTGTATGTAATTTCCTTATTGATTTTTTAGGTGCTATTTATATATTAGTATAAATCCGTGTAGGATAGACTAATCAGTTGTGAGTTTTTGTATGTATACAAGAGGTCAAAGAGACCTTGAGAGGGAAAGCTGACTTCTCAAAGTGTGTGACTATTTGTATAATCCAAGAGGGAGAACGTGTTAATAAAGAATTCTAGGCAGATATCTAGGCAGATACCACTGAAAGAGTCCATGTAAGTCATCCACATCTTAGTATGAATTGGTTGGTCCTACTATTTCTCCTTCTCACTCCTGCTACTAGTAGAATAAATTTTATTGAGGAAATAGGGTTTATAATTTGGAATACGTGAAGAACAGAAGAGGAGATTTCTGAAGGATGGCACCTGGGAGAGAAGTGGCATGGTTGGGAACGTGATATGGAAGGCCTGAGTAGTTAAGGATAGGATGAAAGTATTCAGGTGCTATGGAGAAAAAAAGAAGAATTAAAAGGTGGGAGGTGTGGAAGTCAGACTCCCCTTTGAAGTCTTCCACAGGGCAGGTTTGGATTTCCAGATATGTTCCCCTGAAGAAAAACCATGAATTGGTTGAGAGGGTTTAGTGTAATATTTTCTTCTTGGCTTCTTTTGAGTTCTAATATAAGTTATTTTCAGGCCTTGTAATTTACATTTAAAGATTCTGGGAAGGGAAGGAAAATTAAGATAAAAAGAGAGAGGGAGGAAAACCATAAGAGACTCTTAAATACAGAGAATGAACAGGGCTGCTGGAGGGAGGTTGTGGGGGAAAGGATGAGCTAAATGGTGATGGCCATTAAGGAGGACACTTGTTGGGATGACCACTGGGTGTTATATGTAAGTGATGAATCACTCAAGTCTACTCCTGAAATTAAAAACTAAAATAAAGACTCTCATCATAGTAACCTTTTTCCACTTGGCTATATATGACTGTGGGATATTAAGGAAAGGTATTAAACTTCTAAATTCCCTGTTGCGCTTCTCCATTTACCAATCAGGCATTATCTGGCTATCAGAAGACTATTTCAATGAGAAGTGCCAAGACCCGTCGTCATTGAATACAGCATTTTCCTTTTTGTGTTTTCCATAATTCGGTCACTCCAGAAAGATGAGGATATTTAGTGTCTTTGAATTCATGGCCTACTGTCATTTGCTGAAAGGTAAGACCCCAGATCCTTCATCAGGTTCTACATTTTAAATATTTTAGCCATAAGTTTACAAACTAAAACAATTATTTTAAATGGATGTCATTTTTTTTTAGAGAACATTCTGTTTTTCCTTCTCTATTTCATAAACCCATTTCATTGGACAAAGATATAGGGAATATGATCAAACTGAAAGAAAGAAAACTGATCCATTATCTATTTATCCATTACCCGTTATCCATGTCCCAAGGATAAGTCCTGAAAATATCTGGGGAAATAGTGTATGTATGTTCTTCTATTCATTTATTTTAAACAAGAACAGGATCATTATATCCATCTTCTTCTGCAACCTGCTTTTCCCAGTGAGCATATTCTACAGATGAACTCTAGTGTGCACAGGTGTGTCAGGGTGACACAGTGCTGTCATCCTCCTGAGACCCTCCCTACATCTCCAGACCCATGTACCTCTGGCCGGACAGCTGATCAAGAGTTTAGGACAGTAAGAAGAAAGGACTGTTGGAATCTATCATTCAGACTGTCTAGAAGGCAAATAGATGTCCAGACAAAAGATATTGTGGGGATATCCATATGAAACCACGTTTTCCTGGTCATGAATACACTATCATTATGTCCTATTTCTATAGTAATATAGGTTTATGATTTGGGGACAGCAGCTTGTTTAGTGGATTTTAGTGTTCTAACTCGGGGATGAGATCTAGGGTTCCAAAGTGTGTTCCAGAGCCATTAGATAAAATACGTATTTTAGGGAAGTAAGTTGAACATAATGATCACATAAGTGACCAGATAAAGTGTTTGTAAACCCTGCGTTCCATCTGCAAGTTTTTTGAGGAGTTTCCCATCTTCTGAAGATTGGTCATGTTTCTCTTCAGCGTTTACAATCACGGTTCCCAAGGACCTGTATGTGGTGGAGTACGGCAGCAATGTGACCATGGAGTGCAGATTCCCCGTTGCCGAGCAATTAGACCTGCCTTCACTGATCGTCTACTGGGAAATGGAGGATAAGAAGATCATTCAGTTTGTGAACGGGAAGGAAGACCCGGAAGTTCAGCACAGAAGCTACAGTCAGAGGGCCCAGCTGCTGAAGGACCAGCTCTTCCTGGGGAAGGCTGCACTTCGTATCACAAAGGTGACCCTGCAGGACGCAGGGGTTTACTGCTGCTTGATTGGCTATGGCGGTGCTGACTATAAGCGGATTACTTTGAAAGTTCATGGTAAGAGTACTCACAGGTGAAGAGGGCCCAGTGTTGATGAAAATCAGGTCCCAGTGCTGGGAACATTTCCTTCTTGGAAGTGCGCTCGCTTCCACGGTGGCAGTCTGTTCATCCTTCACTCACTCGTTCAGGGAGCATTTCCTGAGCACTTCCTATTCAGCAGCCCCCGGAGATCTAGAGGCACGCATGGCAGGGCCATTGTCCAGTTCTCCTAAAATCAATTCTTAGTCTTTTTTATTATTGTGAAAGTAATATATGTATTTGCAAATAATTCAGATGCTGTGGAGGGGAATAAAACAAATTACAGAAGTGCTCTTCCTCCCTTCACTGCCGTTTCCCATGGCAAAGATGGCAGCCACTGTTTGTGTGTCCCTTCAGGAATTTTTTAGTCCACCCTAATTTCTTAAAATCTTATGAAGCCTGCCATCATTTTCCCTCCTTTATGCCTCTCTAGGTCAAGTCCCAATTAATATGTTGAAAACAAACCCCACTATTGGGTTCACGTTCAGAAAGACTTGAAGTCAGTCTGTAAAGGCAAAACATAATCCTACCAAATACAAAGGAAACTATTCTTCAGAGACAGTGTAAACTAGGCTCACTGGGCATATATTCATCTTGAAAATCTGGACCACTCTTATCTTGAAGTGTTACAGAGGAACTGTGAATATCAAATTCCTGGGTACTGACCCACAGATATGTCATCAGGTCACTGAAGTTCAGAGTTTTGGACTGCCGCTAGCTAAGGAAAGGAAAACACCTTAAATACCTTAGTTGACCTCCTCTGCTTTCACTGTTAAGATTCACGGAATTGAGATCTGAAAGGATCCCAAGTAAAAGCAATGAATCCAAACTCCCAGAGAACAGAAATCTCCCCTAAGGGATCTTTGCTGACATGCTTTCTGCAGTGACACCCTGGCCACAGGCCTGCTGAAATTATTATCTGATACTGAGCTGGAATCTGTTCTCTCTAGTCACAGTTTTGAGATGATCTGCCTGCCTCTTTTGTTTACATCATGGTCTTTTAGTATGTGACCAGAATCTAATCATTATCCCCCCTGCTCCCTCCATTCCTGGCCTGCCTGTCTTCCATTGAAAGATCAATATTATAAGCAGAAAAAGTACATTTATCATAAAGGGATAACTGATTGTTATAATCTCAAAATCAAAATTATGTAGGGATTAGGGGAAATGCATTTATTTTATGGCATGTTGTTGAGTTTCTGATTCTGGATCAATTAATGCTACTGTTGTCAAGAAGATCACTTGTCTTGGGAAGTAGATCTGATGTTCATCATATTTTACCATATACTTCCCCAGAACAGTGCTATGCATGAAAGTAAGCTGGTGAGATCCCAGGTTGGGATTTTCAACTTTTCTTCAGTCCATAACTATGTTTCATGGTGTTAAAGAAATTATAAAGACTTGGACCCATGAATGACCAGCGTGGCTGGGTCTGGGTTGGAGTGAAAGAGCAAAACCCTGAAGTCAGATAAAGGGAAGTATAGAGTATAAGTTTCTGCTTCTAGAAAAGAGGGTGTCCTATCAGCCATTAGGGAGTCTGCAGAGAGTGGGACAGTTGTCCTGTAGCGAGAATGGGTGTTGATTTAGGTCCTCTGGGCTCTGTTGATTTGTCATTTCCTTTGCTCTAGTTCAACATAATAGGAAACCTTTTAGCCCTGATGGTTTTTCCAAGGAGGGGTTCCTGATGGAATAAAGCAGATGAGCAACCAGAGTTGAAGGTCTGAGTTATTTTTGTTTTTTAAAGTTTATTTATTTTTGAGAGAAAGAGAGAATCCCAGGCAGGTTCCACACTTTCGGTGCAGAGCCCAATGTGGGGCTTGATCCCACGAACCATGAGATTATGACCTGAACTGAGCCACCTAGGTGCCCTGATTGGTTTTGACATTCTGTTTTGTATTACAGATTACTCAGTTTCACACTCTAGTCCCACCCCTCTTGTTGACATCTGCACACTGTGCTCTTGGGTGTTGAGTTGAGCTACACTTGAAGCAAGCCAGCCGCCAAGCTTCATGTGCACTGAGGCAGCGTCACGCATAGACATGCCCTCTTTCATGAGCTTCACAGCTCAGGCAAGTTAGAATTCCTGACTCACCTCCATATGCAAATGGTTTTACAGTAATGCTGCCAGGCTCCTCTCCCCGTCACTGTCGACCTGAGTTAACCCAGCCTCCCCACAGGGAGTTTACTCACCCTGGGATTTTAAGGGTGAAGCATTTCAAAACTGAAATGTGTAGTTTTGGATTAACTCAGTTATTATATAGTTACCATGATAAAGTGCATTTGTTCATACAAACCAAGGATTCATGTTATCATTCCCTCCGAGCCCATCTCTCCCCCAGGTTCACCAGCCAGCCCAGTTATAGCGTTCCTCCCCATCTAATGTGTCACATAACATATTCCTCTAACACATCGTATAGATGCACCTGTTCTGTTGAGTATCACTCTCTCTTCCTTGAATATATATTCCACAAAGGCAGAGCTTTTGGTCTGTTTTATTCATTGCTGTATCCCTGCGACTTGGTATACGAGTGTGACAAGAACACACACACACACACACACACACACACACACACACACAATATTTGTTGAATGGGGCACCTGAGTGGCTCAGTTAGTTAAGCATCTGACTCTTGATTTCATCTCAGGTCATGATCTCATGGTTCATGAGACTGAGCCCCAAGGCGGGCTCTGCACTAACAGCACGAAGCCTGCTTGGGGTTCTGTCTTCTCTCTAGCCCTGCCTGGCTCCCACATGCATGGTACATTCATTCATTCATTCATTCATTCATTCTCTCTCTCTCTCTCTCTCTCTCTCTCTCTCTCTCTCTCTCTCTCAAAATAAATAAACATGAAAACATAAATATAAAATATATTTTTTGAATGAATGAATGAAGTATTTCCTCAAATAGGATAAGGCTAAAATTTTTGAAACATGAACAGATTTGAATATGTGAAAGTTTATTTCTGAGTCCGTTCATAAGGAATTGTCAGTACTTTGTGAAGAAGACTTCCTGAGTACACTTTAGTGGAAGTAGTGAGGAGGGGAGGGGCAGCTCTAGGAACTGTCATAGCAGTAATTGACACTTACTGGCACCTGTTATGTGCCAGGCCCTGTCCTTAGCATTTTGCCTGTATTTACTCACGTAATCCTCAAATGACTCTATGGAGTAGGAGCTCCATCAGATCTAAGATGTATGTTTTCATATTTGACTATCTCTGCAATCTAAGTGTGTCTTTCAATAGATGGCTGTCTTAGATTCATGACATGTTTGGTGTTATCATTTTATGAATAAAATGAGGTCCAACAAAATGAAGTAATTTACCCAAGTTCAGCTATTATGTGGTAAACCCAGGTTTTGAACCCAGGTAATCTAGCTCTGAAGTCTCTGTCCTTAACCACCAGGTTTTGCGTCCTATATTTATCCCTCTAGGGTGTATATGAAGTTGTATATTGACTTCAAAAATACTATGAGCTTTTCTTGTTTTTGACGTGACTGCTGGATTAGCACATGTGTGTTAGCTAGTAAACCAGTAGTCTGCAGTGTTTTTGGTGACCTACCCCATCAAGAAGGTGGATTAGCTAATGTGTGTGTGTGTGTGTGTGTGTGTGTGTGTGTGTGTGTGTGTGTAGTTATAAAGGATGTACTTGTGCTAATATAAAGAATATAGCATAAGAAATTGACCTTTTTAAAGGTAAAAGAAGTTGAACATCACTAATTTCATATGGCTCAACCTAATGCATTGTGCATTCTATAAATGTACAAAAATAGGAAGCACTAGGGTGGCTCAGTCAGTTAAGCATCCAACTTGGGTTCAGGTCATGATCTCATGGTTCATGGTTTCGAGACCCACGTCAGGCCTATTAAAGAAAGGTACAAAAATAAAAACTTTTAAAGGATGGAATAAAAATTTAACAAGCCACATTTTTAATGCCTCACTAATTATGATGTTTCACTATCATTAGCTAATACTTTGGAGTGAAGTTCATTGTTAACAAAAGGTGGACGGTCTTGACAAACTTGAGTTTTTGTTTGCAGTTGCAGGTGTACAATTTAGTGACTCAGCACTTACATGCAGTGTTAGGTGCCCCCACAGTAAGTGCCCCCCTTAGTCCCCAGCACCTGTTTCACCCGCACCTCTACCCGCCTCCCCTCTGCTGACCGTCAGCATGTTCTCTGTAGGTTAAGAGTCTGTTTCTTGGTTCCCCTCTCTTTTTTTCTTTATGCTCATTTGTTTTGTTTCTTAAATCCAACATACCAGTGAAATTGTATGGTATTTGTCTTTCTCTGACAATCTTGTTTCGCTTAGCATAATACTCTCTAGCTCCATCTATGTCATTGAAAATGGTAATATTTCATTCTTTTTATAGCTGAGTGATATTCTGTTGTGTGTACCGTGTGTGTGTTGTGTGTGTGTGTGTATACATATATATATGTCATATCTTCTTTATCCATCCATCAGTTGATAGACAAATGTGCTAGTTTCATAATTTGGCTTTCATAGGAAACAGAATGAAGGTTCCTCAAAAAGTTAAAAATAGAACTACCCTGTGCTACAGCAATTGCACAACTAGGTATTTACCCAAAGGATCCAAAAATACTAATCTGAAGGTGTACATGTAGCCCAGTGTTTACAGCAGCATTATCTACAGCCTTTAGGTTTTCAGACCATCACCTTATCAGGGCCAATTAGGCATTTACTCTTTTAACTTCATAAACGTGTCATTCCTGCCACTTCTTTGTGGTTTGTGCTTGCATTATGATCTTTCATCCTCAATTTCTTTGCAGAAAACCTTTTAATTAGTTGTTAATTTTGTAAGCAGGTTAGTCTAGTTAAAATTAGAGAATCTGAAAAATCTATAATAAGTCCAAAATAAGTCACTGTTCTCCCTTTGGTGTTGTATAACTCCCCTCTTCCCATAAGACCCTCATGTGGCATATGAAGCAAGCCTCAGGATCAATTAGCAAAGCTTTAAGCTTAGGTTATTTATGATTATTATGATAAAAATATGTATGAGTGGAAGTTCTCATATTTTCTTCCTGTAATACATGTGCCTTCCTTTAGAGACTCTTACAGTGGATATCTAACCAGGAGTAGAACCAGTGCACTCATTTGTTGGGCCCTTAGAGGTATACCACATTTATACATATGCTTAGCATGAAGCAACGTTCTTTTTTATTATTCCATTAAAAATTATAATAGAAGAATAAAAAGCAAACATTTTACCTTTAATCCTAATTTTACCTTCATCTGTGATTTTACTCTTGAAAATGAAATTGTCCAGAGATCAAGCTTTATGCTATATGAACTAGAACCTGGTATGGGAACATTTTTGCAGGAGGATCAGTAGATTGATTGATTGATTGATTATTTTGAAAGAGAGAACATGCAAGAGCGGGGTGGGGGGTAGAGGGAGAGGGAGAATCTTGAGTAGACCATGCCCAGTGCAGACCTTGACCTGGGGCTCAGTCTCACGACCCTAAGATCATGACCCAAGCCAAAATCAAGAAGTGAATGCTTAACCGACTGACCTACCCACATGCCCCAGTGGACATATATATATATATATTTTTTTTTGAGAATTCTTGAGCATAAAAAGATAAAATGTTGAGAACCCAAGTACTCATGAGAACCATTCTTTATGTGTTTTGAAAGTGTCATTATGTTGATTTCCAGTGTTTCTATTGGTGGTTTCATTAAGAGCACAAAAACATCACATCATTATTTCAGTTTTCTTTGTTTTTGGTTGTTTTGTATTAAATTTCTGTGACTATATCTTGTCATAAAGTCATTGTTATGCCTTTGGTAAAGGAATGGAGAGTTAAGGCTCGGAGTGGACTGCTAGTGGTTACACTGAAGCATTAGAAGTAAAATAAAGATTCTACCAGTAGAATATGACTTGTTACCATGCCTATTATGAGAAAACATGAATAAAGATCTTAGGTGGTGTAAATGCATTAAACAATCTATTAGAATAGTCAGTACACATGGTATCTTAATCGTAAAGGGGTCCCAAACCAATGAGCTCAATTTTAATTGATGATCTAAAATGTAAACGTTGTTTTTTGAGTGTAATAATTATTTAAGTAATTTATTAAAATAGCTAGTATAGTGGAGCCTGGATGGCTTAGTCAGTTAAGGCATATGACTCTTGGTTTCAGCTCAGGTCATGATCTCACAGTTCATGATTTGGAGCCCCGCATCAGGCTGTGTGCTGACAGTGAGAGCCTGCCTGGGATTCTCATTCATTCTCTCTCTCTCCCCCTCTCTCTCTTTCTCTCTCTCTCTTTTCTTTCTCTCAAAATAAATATACTTTAAAAATAAAATAAAATATAACATAAACATATTCAAGAAAGTAAGTACCATGGTATGGAATTCTGGATGAGATCCTAGAATAGAAAAAGGACCTTAGGGCAAAACTAGTTAAATGGGACAAAGTGTGAAGTTTAGTTAATAGTAATATACTAACATTGGCTCCCTAGTCATGACGAATGTACTGTAAAATGTGAGCAGCGGGGGAACTGGCGAGAAGTTCGTAGGGACTCCGGAGTGCACTGTCTTCGTCATCTTTCTGTAAATCTGAAACTACTTTAAAATTAAAAAAAATTTAAATTTTATAGGAACACAGAGCAATTTTTATAATGTCATACTCTTTTCATACCTAATTTCTGATCATTGACTTACAGTTGAAAAAGTGAACATTATGCTAAGTGAAATCAGTCAGGCAGAGGAAGACAGATATCATATGTTTTCACTCATATGTGGAATTTGAGAAACTTAATAGAGGGCCATGGGGGAAGGGAAGGGGAAAAATAGTTTCAAACAGAGAGGAAAGCAAACCATAAGAGACTCATACAGAGAACAGAATGAGAGTTGGTAGGGGGAGAGGGGAGGGGGAAATGAGTGATGGCGTGGAGGAGGGCACTTGTTGGGATGAGCACTGGGTGTCGTATGTAAGTGACGAATCCTGGGAATCTATTCCCGGAAGGCAAAAGCACACACTGTACACTGTATGTTAGCTAACTTGATAATAAATTATATTAAAAATGGTAAAACAAAAAAGTGAATGGCACATGAAAGTCAGATATTCTATTTATTAAATAAAGTCTAGGAAAACCATGCTGGCCAGCTGAAGAGGTTCATGTTATGAAGATAGCTTTATAGCAACAAAAGAAAATATCCAGGAATAAATTTAAGAAGAAATGGGTTGTCCCTAATGTAAAAACCATACAAAGACTTGAGTAAATGGACAGACATTTTATATTTGGATAGAAAGACTTGGTTTCAGGAGATTCCTCTTTAATCTGTACATTTACTTAGAGCCCAAATAAAATAGCAATATGATTTTTATGGCAAGGTAGTTGTTCCTTTAGATTCAAATCTAGCCCAACTGTGAATAGAAGAGTTGAAGCAGGGGCGCCTGGAGGGCTCAGTTGATTAAGCATCCGGCTTCGGCTCAGGTCATGATCTCACAAGCCTTGGGTTCAAACCCTGCATTGGGCTCTGTGCTGACAGCTCAGAGCCTGGATCCTGCCTCAGATTCTGTCTCCCTCTCGCTCTGCCCCTCCCCCACTCACACTCTGTCTCTCTCTCTCTCTCTCTCTCAAAAATAAACATTAAGAAAAATTAAAGAGTTGAAGCAGAACTAACAGAGGTTCCCCACTGCTGAGACATCTGAACATTAAGCTTATTTCTCTGAGAACCAGCCAAGCCACACACCTAGTTTTGTTCTAAGTGAAAGCCCTGTGTTCTTTTTGCTCATGACCTAGCCCCATACCGCAGAATCAACCAAAGAATTTCTGTGGATCCTGTCACCTTTGAACATGAACTGATGTGTCAGGCTGAGGGTTACCCCACCGCTGAAGTCGTCTGGACAGACAGTGACCATCAAGTCCTGAGTGGCCAAACCACCATCACTAATTCCAACATGGAGACGAAGCTTTTCAATGTGACCAGCACACTGAGAATCAACACGACGGCTAACGCGATTTTCTACTGCACTTTTCTTCAAAGAGCAAGTCCTGAGGGAAACAATACTGCCACGTTGATCATCCCAGGTACTACTCTGGATGTCTCCACTATAACATGCCTACTGCTGTCCCCTGGCCTCTAGCATGAGGCCTGTTCACCGTAGTCAGTCTTGTGTGAAGTTGATGAACACGGGTATCACGCTGTATTTACAAAATGCTTCCTCACCGCCAGTTATCCGAGTCCTATTGCTGTTTAATAAGCATTCAGCAAATATTTATTGAACATGCCCTGTGTGCCTGGTATCAGGGGCTCATAGAAGAGTAAGACATCATTCAGGCTCTCTAGGAAAAGGAAAAGTTAAGAAACAGATAAGGCAACCCCATTCCTTGTAGCAATGCTCTTGTGGCGGGGGGTCTGGGGGAGTCTCTGAAAGGAAGACTCAACCCAGGCAGGGGTTCAGGAGTCCAGAGCCGAGCACATCAGAGCTGCTCCTTTCTTCCCACGGTTTCTCTGGTAGCAAGCAAATGGAATGTACTTTTCTCTCCTATTCTAAATGGCCCCCGAACCCTGGATATAGTCTCTGAGATTTCAACTCAGAGCAGTCTGCTGAGCATGTAAGACATGAGGGACTCAGTTCCTGCGTGTGTCATGTTCTCTCTACGTTATAACCTGTCAGGCAAGATTGTCATAGGCGTAAATGAGCTGTGGTGTGTGAAAGGGATTTGAGACTCTTGCCTGCACAGACTCAGCTGTTTTCCTTACCGCCCTACAGAAGTGGGCAGGGTGGGGTACCGCATCTGGTGAGAGGCTCAGACCTTCAGAGGGTCAGGAGAGCATGACGTTAGCATAACCCCAGAGGTGTTCTGAGAAGCACTTCTCATCGCCCCCTCTTTTACTAGATGTTGCCAGTAAAGCTTCAGCTACTTGAGAGAAAAACAACTAAGAGGGGCACCTGGGTGGCTCAGTCGGTTAAGCGTCCAACTCCTGGTTTCGGCTCAAGTCATGACCTCACGGTTTGTGAGTTTGAACCCCACGTTGGGCTCTGCACTGGCATTGTGGAGCTTCCTGGGATTCTCTCTCCCTCTCTAACCCTCTCCAGCTTGCTCTCTCTCTCTCAGGGTAAATAAATAAACATGAAAAAACAACTAAGAAATTGAGTGGAAAGGTCAAACAACAGACAAAGGTAATTAATACTGGATTGGTCCTATGAATGAAAAGAGCAAAAAAGTTTAGAAACTTGAAGAGATGCTCTTACTGGAATATGAGTCACTTTGGTAGGGGTTGCACTCAGGGGCTCCTGCCATTTAAAGGTTGTTCTATGACAGTTTATTTGTGGGAAGACTTGCAGTGACTTGCCTAATTGCTTATGTCTGTTTCCTCATCTATAACCTGGGATTTTTTTTTAAATATCTTGCATGCCTAATTCAACTTAATTTGAGATTGAAATAAAATAGATATAAATAGGCTTTGTAAACTGTAAGCTACTAGACAGATGTTGACACTGTGATTTTTAAAGCTTGGACTAGGCAGTCAGGGATCATCACTAATGGTTAGGAGGTAGGAATTAGCGGTATCTGAACATCACATGCCAGGGGTCCCCTTCTCTTCCTGCACTGAACCCCAGACACATTGGTGAGCGGTACCAATGATTGGATGGCCCGAGACGTTCAAACCAAGGAATAAAAGGTGGCACGCAACGGCCTTTAGTGGTGGCCACATCAGGAGCTCTCCGCCAGGGCCAGTGGGCTTCATGTCCCATCTCCACCATGTACAGTAAGCACTGGCTTCTGCACTGAAGAATGCAAGGAGAGTAACGGGGCTTCCCTGTAGTGCTGAGCTGCTGCGGTGAGCACCTCACAAACGCCAGCCTCGCAAGGAGTTTATTACCACTCCCGTTTTGTGGGCAGGTTAAAGGATTTGCCTGAGACCTCAAAGGTAGGGAGTGGCGGCAGAACTGAACTCCACGTCCATCTGTCCAAACCTGGGCTTCTTCCTCTTTTCTGTGCTGTTCCCGTTTTTATATATCAAAGGCATCTCACTGGTCCAGCCCCTGGGCGGCCAGGAACTTTAGGCAACCTGAAGCTAACCTAAATTAAACTTAAAGGATAATTATTCTCTTGACCCCTTCCCATCAAAATTTTGTCTTTAGTTTCTTTTTTTCTTTTGTTTTTCAGAACTACATCTGGTTCCAGCAAATGGGAGGACTCACTTCTTGATTCTGGGAGCCGTCCTGTTGTTTCTTCTCGTGGTCCTGGCAGTCGCTTTCTGTTTGAAAAAAAAAGATGGTATTTCCTTTATTGCACTGGTGTCCACTGGGCATATGGGGAGGAGTCTAGGGGTGCTCTGGTTGTCACAGTGGCTCCTCCAGGCAGAGCCAGGGATGCTAAGTCTTGTGTAACGTGCAGGGCAGTCCCATGTGGCATGGGGCCCTCCTGCCCAAAATGTTAGTGGTGGCCCCACTAGGCAGCACTGATTTATAGAACGCTGCCTTCCTATTAGCCTTCACATCTAGGGCCCGCTTTCATTATGCAGAGTAGGTTTCAGCTGTGCTACGGTGTGAAACCATACGTCATCCCTTACCCCAGTCTTGCCCATTTCACTGTTCTGCACCATTGCCCACGTGGGGGCAGGGCAGTGAGCCCTTGGAGCAGCATTTCCAAGGGGGTGACTGTTGGATCACGGCTGCAGGGAAGCCAGACTTGCCTTTGCAAGGTGGCACAGAGACATTCTACTGTTGAACAGAGATGGCAGTGAGCCTGAGCAGGCTTGCTGGGTGAAGAGCGTGTGTCTGGGGGTGAGAGGCAGGAGAATGGGCGTATACAGAGGGAGAAGAAGACCACACATCATGCAATTTCTTTCCATCATGCAAATAACCACAGACTTAGCATAGGAGAGGAAAAGCTAAAATACCTGTCGGTTTCAGTTGAATTTAAGTCTTGCATTAGTTGTACTGCTGTGTTGAGCTGGTTTCTGGGCACCCTGTGGGATAAAAATAGTTTTATCTGGAGAGCCCGGATACTTTTACCATAGACTATTTTATAAGATTTCTGGCTCAGGGTGCTATATAGTTTTCAAAATAATTTGCATGTGTTTATATCTCTCTTTACCCATGGGAACAATTGAAATCCAGGAAATTGAGTCTATTCAAATAATTTCCTCCCACTTTAAGACGATTCAAAGTAGATATTTCCCCCATGCCTTGAGAAGTATACCAGGGGATCCAAAGCTGATCTGTGGGTAGAATTATCTGAGGTCAAATAGGGAAGTGCAAGATGGAAGGGAATTCCATTGGCGGTTGAGAAATGCCCCACAACCCTTAAGAGGGTGAGTGGATGTGGGAAAATGGTGTAATTGAGTGGAGGTCATCTGTTTCTAAAGAATATGCATTTAACAGAACTGAGACAATGAGCCAGAATGTAAGGATGAAGTTTCAGTGATAACGATGATTCTGAAATGGAGTTGATTTGTCCAAGGAAGTAACTACTGCCAACTCACATTTTGAATATTTCCCCAGGAAAAGTTACTTGTTGGCATTAGAAATGGGTAGAAAACTAACGTATGCTAAAGTACCCTGGAATATGGTCCGTCTCTGAGGGAAGGACAGAAAATAAAAGTGTATACTCCTGAAGAAAATCTGGGGGCGGGGTACCTGGCTGGCTCAGTCAGAAAAGCATATGACTCGATCTTAGTGCTGTGAGTTTGAGCCTCACATTGGGTTTAGAGAGGACAATAAATAAATAAATAAACAAGCAAACAAACTTTAAAAAAAGGAAAGAAAATCTAGGGGCAAAAGCATATACCCTAAACTGTTGAATTGACCTCAGGGATTGAAACCCATAGAATAAATTTGGAACCTACCAAATTTCCTTGGGGATTAAAAATGTTTCCTAAGAACCTGGAACGTAAATTTGAGTCACTGTAGAGATATGTTATATGGGATATAGAGATGTAGAATTATGTTATATGGGAATAAATATGATTTGTTGTTTTCTTTTTTTGAAGTGTTTTTTGAGGTGCGAAAGATGGATGTGGAAAAATGTGACACCACCAATATGAACTCAGAGAAACAAAATGGTAAGAATATTAGCAGGGGTTCGGGAGCTGAAAGAAAAAGGAACAAAAAGTTAAGAATAAAGCCACAGCCATAGTGTCCCTTCACGTTAGAGAGCACTGGCTGTCGGGGCGGCTGGCCCCTCCTCACCTCACACCTGGAGGGACCCGCCCTTGCTGCCCCAGGAGGCCGGGAGGGAACACTGGTCAGCAGCTTCGGGATGGCCGGACCGGGCAACTTCTGTCTTAAGTTTTTATTGCTCTGATCCTAACAGCTCCCTGCAAAAGGGGACCAAGTTGAGTTTCGTGGATGGATGAAGATGGCTAGATGATGCAGAGAGAGAGGGAGAGAGAGAACGGGAGTAGCAGTCACTGTGTTAACTGCTTCATAGGCAGTTGCTCATTTAGTCTCTCCCCCACAAAATCAGAGAGATAAACACTGAAGCGTTCCCCATTTTACAGTAGAGAAAATACAGGGTGGAGAAGATGATGTGGATTGCCCAAGAGCACATACCTGACAAAAATCAGGCTTTGGAGCCCACTGGCCTCACCGTAGATCCTAACTCTTAACCTGTCCACTAAAATTCATTTCACCACAAATGTCTGCATTGATTCAGGGTGAGAAAGACCTCACCCAGCTGATTAAGAAGAAAGGTTTTTTTTTTAAGTTTATTTATTTATTTTGAGAGAGAGAGAGAGAATCCTAGCAGACTCCGCAGTGTCAGCACAAGAGCCCAGACTCAAGCTCATGAAGCATGAGATCATGACCTGAGCCAAAATCAAGAGATTGATGCTTAACCAACTGAGCCACCCAAGCACCCCTGAACTAAGAAGAAAGTTATATTAAGTTTTCTAATTCTTTCTAAGATATTTTTTTACTGTTCATTTCTGAGAGGGAGAGAGATAGAGACAGACAGAGTGGTGGAGGGGCAGAGAGAGGGAGACACAGAATGTGAAGCAGGCTTCAGGCCTCAGCTGTCAGCCCAGAGCCTGCCGTGGGGCTTGAACCCATGAGCCATGAGATCATGACCTGAGCCGAAGTTGGACACTTAACTCACAAGCCACCCCAGAGCCCCTCTAGTTCTTTCTACTGCAGTTAGAAAGCAGACTTCACGACCAGCCCAAGTTTAAAGGAATCTAATCAGTTTGTACAAGCTCAGGCGGGTCTCGTGGTCCATCCCACACGATTGTTTTGTAAAACTAAATCGTGAATGTTGTGAGGAGCATCTTAGGGTGACTAGCCTTCTCTCTCAGTTTGCCCTGAATTAAGGGGTTTTTCAGGACATGGGGCTCTCGGTTTTAAAACCAGAACAAACCCAGGTAAACCAGATGATTGGTCACCCTTTATGTTGCAGGGTCACAGGACATAACCACAATCGGCCTCTCTCTCTTACTGCACATTTATTATATCATCTAGCAAACTCGCGTTGTTTCTCATGATCCCTCTCCAGATCTACAATCTGAGGAGACGTAATCCAGCATTGCAGCTCCTGATCTTAAAGCAGGGAGTCTCAGCCGGTGTTTTGGGCTCATCAGGGCTGAGCGTGACCAGAGGAATGCGGTGGGCCAGGCGAGCTGCAGATGACCTCGGGCGCAAGAGGCCCCAGCCCTGAAAAGTGGAAGCCGGAAGAGAAGAGAACAAAGCAAGGAGTGAGAAGGGGTCGCCTGCCAGGAAACCCTGGGGCTTCGTAACAACTGGGAGACTCACGGGCACCTGAGAAAGAGAGAGGACAGACACTTCCAGACTGTCCCTCGCTCATCCTGGGAAAACAGGTTGAGGTTCCCTGATTTAATGGTCAGTTCCTACGGAAGTGCCCGTTGGCTTCACCAGCGTCTGTTTGTGTCTGCGTGGTTGAGAGCCCCAGTGTTGCAACGATATTGAAGTATGTTCTCTCTATTTATTTCGAGTGTGTGGAGTCTTGTCACGTGAGTGTGCTTGTGAGTGATTTCTTTTGAAGATATACTCGAGTGGAAGTTAAAAATTTGCCACGAAACTAAACTGCTTGGTGACGTGTGTGTTCGATAAGATGTGTAGTTTTTTTTTTTTAATTTAATCTTTATTTATTTTGGGGAGAAAGAGACGGCACATGAGTGGGGAACGGGGCAAAGAAAGGGAGACACAGAATGTGAAGCAGGCTCCTGGCTCTGAGCTGTCAGCACAAAGCCTGACGTGGGGCCAGAACCCACGAACAGTAAGATCATGACCTGAGCCAAAGTTGGACGCTTAACTGACTGAGCCCCAGGCGGCCCCAGATGAGTGGTGTGCGTCAGGTGCTCGGTGTCCGCCACGGCTGCCAGCACCGGAAGCACAGGAGCGGGCACCAGTCTGTGTGGGATGACCTTCCTTAGCCCCCCGGCACTTCGGTTGACTTGAATACTCTTCCTCTCGCCTTGAGGTGAGGTGTGATACTGCCGGGTCTGTCCGGTGACCTCCCGGCGTTACTGCGTGCGGCGTCCTCACGCCCAGCCTCTGCACTGCGTGTGACGGCTGTGCTGCGGTTCGCGCAGTGGTTGGGCCCCGTCACAGTGAGGGGGCGGAGGGTAAGTAACCCGCCGAAGCCAGTGACTAGCACGCCTCAGATTTCCCCCACTGCCGCCGCTCATGGTCCTTTTAAAGCACAGTTGAGAGCTGGGTTTTGCTTTAAGAAATTCGTTCATTCGGCAGAGACAGTTAGGAAGCGCTCTTGCATGCCAAGCCCTCCGCCAGGCCGGGACTGCAGGGGACAAAGTTCGTCTCCTCAGGGGCTCATGGCATCGAGGGGAGATTGGAAAGTAGATTATTGTGACTTCGCCCAGGGTCATGGTGTGAGGGCTCGGAGGACGGTGATGGTGGGGAGAGCCTGGGAGAGCTGCCGGAGGAGGGACGCCATCCGCGTGCCCCTCGGAAGGTGAAGACACCTTTTCATAATCCAGGTGATTTTAGCTTGGAGGAGAAGTCAGTATTTTTAAAGATTGTGGAAAATAACTCTTGAATTCCTTTTGATCATTGTATTTACCTCTGATTCACTTACCTCTGCCCCGCGGGCTGATGCTGATGTGTACCGTGTTGGTATTATTTAGCAGATCTGTCCTTTTTTTTATTTAAGTGCTGTCGAATTTTGAATTCATATCTTTCCATGATTCAGAATTCAGAAGACCTAAGAGAAGACATTAGAAACTCTCCATTTCATTCTCGCCGTCCTGTTTGTCTTTGGGGAAGCAACCATTCCTGCCTTTTATTTATGTAGTCTCCTAAACATCATCTATGGATACATGTAGAAATATGTATAAAAAGCACATCTTCTATTCCTTCCTCTTTTTCACATAAGTGGTAACACACTATTCACCTGCTCTGCACTTTGCTATTTGTGTTTGATGTATTCTTTCTTACGTAGCTGCTGGAGCACACGTGAGGTTCCCAGAGGCCGGGTGCTGTGTCGTCTTTGTTTCTAGATCGTCTCTTCCGTAGCCTCTGAGTATCTTTTACAAGACTTAGTACTTCCCAAATATTACTTCATCCACATGTAGACAGGCAGCATCTGTTTAGTATTTGCTCTGTGACTGAGTTTGGATTTGGTTTATGTTATGTTTCTCAAAGTGAAACCCTTGGGTTTTCCTGGGTACCCTGGGTCCTCAAGGCTGACTCTAATACTAACTGCGTACAACTGAATCACGTGTGGAGCTTGTTTTTTCCTATCTGTTTTCTCTTGAGTATAAACTAGACTTTGATGTTACAGTCGCAAAAGTACATGGGTGGGCTTTGTTGTGTTTTTGTTTTTGTTTTTGTTTTGAAATTCCAGTATTGTACTTTGACCCCCACCTGTGCTAGAAAAGGCCCATGAGCTGTGCCTGAACCCTTGAGTCCTACCAGTTCTCATCACTACACAGACCTCAGATGTTGCTTTTCAAAGACTTTGAATTTCCATGTCGTCTTGGGAGGCCCCCGCATGTTCCTTCCGTCCTGGCCGTCTGCCTGGGCTACGACGAGGAAAACCTTTGCTTTGCCGCATGTCAAGGCTGAAGAAACAGAGTCTCCAACAGAGCGGAGCTCCTTCCCTTCTGTTTCTGTACGTGTGCATTTGCTCGGCACCCACTGTGTGCGTGACCGTACCCCGGTGTGAAGCACAGGGGGGGTTCTGGCTGAGCCGCAGGACCGTCCTCGGTTCCTCGATGTCAGTGCCTCCTGTGGTGGTGCATTTGTAAGGCACTTTGCATCTTTGTCTTGTGTTTCACTGTAAAAGACACATCGTCAGGGACGATACTAAGTTCTGCAT
This sequence comes from Suricata suricatta, assembly GCF_006229205.1. Taxonomy (NCBI): domain Eukaryota; kingdom Metazoa; phylum Chordata; class Mammalia; order Carnivora; family Herpestidae; genus Suricata; species Suricata suricatta. The sequence continues at coordinate 84,970,378 of NC_043712.1, forward strand.
TTTAATGTCATTGTTTACACCTGCATTAATTTAATAAAATATTTATTTTGTTCCTCGGTGCCCCGGTCCGTTGTCTTGTTTTCTAGGTTTTATAAAACCACGCCCAGCTGCCGATCCTGGCGGGAACACTTGCTTCGAGTGGCCGCAGCCGGCTTCCTCGTCGGCTTTCTCGTGGCTGCCGTTGACGCAGCGTACTCTTGAGCTCTGTGGTGAAGTCTATCTGAGGACTGTTTTAAAAGGATGTATTGAAAGTTTTCACCCTCTCATTTGATAGCTTCCTTTTAGGACAGTACCAAGAAAAGAGTCAAAATTGTGGCAGACTAATTGAGGATCTGAGGAAGGGAGGGAGGGCGAGAGAGTGGGAGTGGCCCTCAAGACAGCTGTGAGGAGGGGCGCCTGGGTGGCCCAGTGGGTGAAGCGTCTGACTCTCTTGATCTTGGCTCAGGTCGTGACCTCAAGGTTTGTGAGTTCAGGCCCTGCATCGGGCTCTGCGCTGATGGCACAGAGCCTGCTTGAGATTCTGTCCTTCCCTCTGCCCCTCCCCTGCTTGTGCTCACTCTCTCTTAAAAAAACAAGACAAAACAAAACAGACAGCTATAAGGAAACTGAAGGGGCTTTCCTCTCAGAGAGTCCACTTCTCAGAACAGTAAACATGGACACGCACGCCAATGCCTGTAAAGCTGGACGAATTCTAGTCTGACAAGGAAGTGAGACATCTTAGTGCAAAGTCAAGTAGAGGAGTAAAGCCTGATCTAGGCTGGGGCCCGAAAAAGATTTGTAGTTTTATTTTATTTTATTTTATTTTATTATTTTTTAAGTTTATTTATTTATTTTGAGAGAGACAGAGACCACGTGAGTGGGGGGAGGGGGCAAGGGCACAGAGAAAGGGAGAGAGACAGAATCCCAGCAGGCTCCACACTGTTAGCACAGAGCTCGACGTGGGGTTCAAACTCATGAAACCTTGAGATCATGACATAAGCAGAAACCAAGAGTCAGATGCTTAACCGACTGAGCCACTCTGAGTCCCCAAAAGATTTGTAGTTTAAAACAACCAGGACAACACTTAATCTTTCAAAGAAGTGTGGGGCTCAATCACTGAGTCATCACGCTCACTGCAAAGAGACTTGGGAAGATTTCTCTGAATCATTCACTGTCAAAAGATGATGATAGCTATTTCTAAGAATCTGTGTTAGATTCTAGGTGGTTTTAAAGAAAGACTATCAGTAACCTTGTAGAAATAATGATGTTTGTGCCAGCTGCTTGGCAGTCAAAGTGATAAAAATGGGTGTTGGACATCAGGATGTCCCCCTAGTCTTCCTGGCTGACTGTGGTGGTCATGGTTCTGGCTGGAATTTTGTGACATTGGAAGGGCTCACATTATAAAAGAAGCCCAAAAATGGATCATAGGTTTTCATCAAAGTTTTACTTCATTCCCTTTTACAAGTATGCAACTCTCTGCTGCAAGTGGGCCAAATACATATATTTTAATATTTATTTGTATTCTAGAGAGAGAAAGAGATAGAGTATGAGCAGGGGAGGGGGGGTGGAGAGAGATGGAGACAGAATCTGAAGCAGGTTCCAGGCTCTGGCCTGATGCGGGGCTTGAACCCACGAACTGCGAGATCATGACCTGAGCCAAAGTCAGACGCTTAACTGACTTAGCCACCCAGGTGCTCCAAACAAATATATTTTTATCTAAATATTAAATAAGTAAATAAATATTTTAGAAAATGTAGATTATTACTATTTTAAAAGTTAGAATTAAAAGTTAACTTTTGCACAATTGCCATCCCTGGCCAAATTTGTGAAGACAGATATATTCCATTTTTATAATTTTTCTCTATTCCAGGCCCTTAGAGTTTCAAGGAAGTTAGTAAACCAGTTTACCTTTATTATAATTTAAATATTTTCAGAGTTATTTGTATTTTAAAAGAAAGTTTGAGGAAACTGAAACAATTGTTAGTGGTGAGGTTTTACCATTAACAGTCATGATAACTACCACTTATTGGGCATGTACTTCAGGCTAGACCCTGGGATTATGTGAGCTCATCTAATACCATGGGGTGCTGTTGAGATATACCGAACAGTAGTTTTTATTGTAATTCTTGCTGATTATTTGCTTATGTCTTTTCCCTCAACAGAAAATATCAAGTGGTCATTTAAAAGTAATGTATATAAGTCTACCATGACATAATTTTGAATGGAAAGTAAGTGGCCAAATTGGCTGAAACATAATTTTTTTTGTTTCTCTTTTTCTAATTTAAGTTTATTTGTTGAGAGAGCGCGCGCACACACACACACACACACACACATGCAAGTGAGGGAGAGGGGAGAGAGAGAATTCCAGGCAAGCTCCTCACTGTCAGCATGGAACCTGACGCAGGGCTTGAACTCATGATCTGTTAGATCATGACCTGAGCCGAGATCAAGAGTCAGATGCCTGGGACGCCTGATGGCTCAGTCGGTTAAGCATCTGACTCTTGATTTCAGCTCAGGTCATGATCTTATGGTTTGTGGGATTGAGCCTCACATCATGCTCTGTGCTGACAGCATGGAGCCTGCTTGGTATTCTCTCTCTCTCTCTCTCTCTCTCTCTCTCTCTCTCTCTCTCTCTCCCTCTAAGTAAATAATAATAATAATAAAGAGAGGTGCTTATTAACCTGTTGAGTGTCTCAGGCACCCCTACACCTCTTGATTTGTTACTTGTTATGAAGTTGACGTATGTTAGCTCTATTTTTCATCAATTTATGATCTGATTGCAGATTCTGTAGTATAGAAGGAATCGAATGGATAGGAAGTTCAGGATATCTGTCTCCATTGAAGAAAACCAGTAAACACAGATCCCCAGCCTCATCCCTCCAGTCAGTGTGGTCTCTCTAGTCTCTTGCAGAACATGAGAGTCAGGGCTGGGGAGACGGGGAGCAGCCGGGGTGTGGAGTGAAATCTCATGCAGGCCTCAAGACTGAGCCCCTCCGTGGAGCCTTTCGGCCCGATTGCAAACCAGGAGATGGTCGAGATCGGGAGAGGAGACTAAATGTGAAGACCCGAGGCACTGCAGAAGGGACACCCACTTCAAGGCTGCACCCAAAACAACGGGCAGCCACATTCTGGTTCAAGGGGAGGCAAAGGGGGGTGAATCTCCAAGCTGGAGACCAGCAGAAGGATCACAGATTTGAGTGCTTTGAGATTCCTGGGGATGACTACAGTGGTGGTGAAACCGAGTTAGGACTGTGTTCCAGTGTGTCCATTTTGGGGAAAGAAAATTCTCAAGAAGTAAATGGGTTTACCAGAAGAAGGCTTTGTGTCAGGATTGTGGCAGATGTCAGCATGTTGATCTGATTTTGCTTCCTGTATTTCCCTTTACCTCTGTTCTCCCTCTTTGTAACCTAAGGGTTTTAATGCTACTTATTTTTGAGAAAGAGTCGGGGGAGAGGGGCAGAGAGAGACACACAGAATCCATTCTGTCAGCCCAGAGCCTGATGTGGGGCTCAAACTCACAAACTGTGAGACCATGGCCCGAGCCAAAGTCAGACACTTAACCTACTGAGCCACCCAGGCGCCCCAAAAGTGCCACTTTAATACTTGAAATTCCACTCACATTTTTTTCACAGTTCCATTCCCAACGTCTCCATGGGTCACAGCTTCTCAAGGCCAGGCATTTACCAGGCATCACACACGAGTCGAAGATGTGAAATGTGGATGCTCTCGAGGAACTTACAGTCTAACTGAAGACATGAGGCATAAGTTCAAGAAGAATTAAGTCCTAATTCAAACGTTACAGAACATGAGACTGTAAGAAAATGCCCCAGGACAGTGAGAATTGAGGACAGCAAATGTTATAAAGCAGCAGAGGGAGGAAATCATAGGTGCCTGGAAGCTTTCACCAACGAGGCCAGGTTCAGCTTGGACCCTGGAGAACGGAGAAGACGCCTACCTCTGATGGTTTGTGCTTTCAGCCCGCTCAGGCTGCTCTAACAAAAACCACAGAGCAGCTGACTTGTCAACAGCACGTTTACTTCTGATCCTTCTGGAGACTGTGAAGTCCAAGGTCAAGGTGCCAGCATGGTTGTCTTCTGGTCAGGATCCTCCTCCTGGCTTGTACCTGTCACCTTCTAGTGGCATCTTCACATGGTGGAAGGGGCAGACGATCTCTGTGGGGTCTCCTTCGTGGGGACACTAATCCCACTCACGAGAGCTTCACCCTGATAACCCAAGAGCCCTCCAAAGGCCCCGTCATCTTAACACCACCATCTTGGGGGGTTAGAATATCAACATGTGAATTTGGGGGGACACAGATATTTAGACCATAGTTGTGTGGGCAGCTGCTGCCTCCCCCCCTCCCCCCGTCCCCTCCCCTCCAGATGAATTTAACAATGGGAGAAAACCTGCGAATCCTTACATTTTAGTGGGAATGTAGACTGGTACAACCTTGAAAAGGATAATTTGGCGCTATCAACAGAATGACAGATGACCCAGGAATTCCTCTTACAGACGCGTGCCCTACAGTTCTATTCTCACGTGTGAAAAATGACACTGTGAAGGCTATGTGAATGAATACTAAATGTGAAATTAATTTTGATTTTAAAAAGGGTTTTAAAGCTGCAGTGATTTCAGCTTTGTTTGTGATAGCAAAACACTGGAAATAACCCAAGTGGAAATAACCCAAATGCTCATCATTCGGGAACTGGTTAAATGAATGGGGTGTCATCTCCAAACGAGAGAATGGGAGACAGCTGCATAAACAGACAAGGAAGTTCTTTCTGTGCTGATGTGAGACAGATACCTGAGCTGTAGTTACTGTTAAACTGAAAAAAGGTATGGAAGGTATGTGCTCACTTTGTACATTGTATTTTATATACTGTGAACACTTTGTACACTAGGTCCTTAGTTTGTATACTGTGTACACTTACTTTGTGTATTATGTACCCTATGTATCCTTGCAGATACAAATTTATCTTTTTTGAAAAGAAAAGATGTAGATGCATATTTGCTTATATATGCAAAAAATTTATCTGAAAGAACGAATAAGAAGCTGTTAAAAAGCTGGTTGCTTTTGGAGTGGAATAGTGGGTTCCTGGTGGGAGAGTCTTACTGGCAGGACCTTTTGACTTTTGAGTCATGTGAACATATTACCTATTCCGAATAAATTATGATTTTGAAAGTCTGAGCTCAATTATTTGCCTTCAAGGAACTTTCAAGTACTACTTGTAAGGAAAGAATGACTCTCCTTAAAGTGTAAGACCAAATACAAACATCAGAGATGAGGGAGGTTAAACAACTGAATTTAACTGCCACTGAATTTTTAATCTGAATTTTTTTCCACATTAATTAAACATTTTTTTAGGTTTTATTGTTTTTATTATTTTTAATAGTTTATTGTCAAATTGGTTTCCATATAACACCCAGTGCTCTTCCCCACAAGTGCCCTCCTTCATTACCTCCACCTCCCTTCCTCGCCTCTCCCCCTTCAACCCTCTGTTTTCAGTATTCAATAGTCTCTCAGGTTTTGCGTCCCTCTCTCTCCCCAACTCTCTTTCCCTCTTCCCCTCCCCCTGGTCCTCCATTAGGTTTCTCCTGTTAGACCTATGAGTGCAAACATATGGTATCTGTCCTTCTCCGCCTGACCTATTTCACTTAGCATGACACCCTCGAGGTCCATCCACTTTGCTACAAATGGCCAGATTTCATTCTTTCTCATTGCCATGTATTACTCCATTGTATATATAAACCACATCTTCTTGATCCATTCATCAGGTGATGGACATTTAGGCTCTTTCCATGATTTGGCTCTTGTTGACAGTGCTGCTGTGAACATTGGGGTACGTGTGCTCCTATGCATCAGCGCTTCTGTATCCCTTGGGTAAATCCCTAGATTCCTAGCAGTGCTATTGCTGGGTCATAGGGGAGTTCTATTGATAGTTT